>NW_015629065.1:1748546-1752106 GCF_001515625.1 Sinocyclocheilus rhinocerous
CCTCAAAACTTCAACCAGCCCACAACTCCGCATCTTCTGCCAATGCCCAACCATTGGCTTCCCAAGACGTCACTTCAAGGACTACTGAACTTCCAGCCAATCAGCAACCTCGAGGAAACCCCCTTTTCTGCAACTATGACAACAAAGGGAACCCCCCTACACAGGCAAGGCAAGTACCTCCAGATTCTAGCTGAACTGGTGCATTTAATATAAATTTTAACCTCATTGAGGAACTTAATGCGAGGGTTAATTAAGTGATTGATGGTTGTTTAGGTCTATGCAATTGCACATATTGCTGTAAACTTGAGATTTCACATTTTCATTGTCTTAAACTAATTATTTCCTCACTTTCTCTCTTTCTGCAACTTGTGTGAATGCGTGTTTATGTGTTAGATTAGTTCATATGTCTTAGATTTATTCAATAAAGCCTTGTTTATATTGAAAAGAGAAGTATCTTGTGTTTTGTGCTTACAAGTTAATGTCTTAAACTGCCGATCTTGTTACGGTGCTAAAAAATAGTGTTTTCACTATACTTTGGATATTAATATCCATTGCAGAATTGATGTTATATGGCTCGTTCAATGAATCGCTGGCCGACTCAGTGATCAGCCGTAAAACAGTGATTCTGTCCAAATTCCCTATAAAATCATAAATGATTCCCTTTGAGCTAAATAGACCTGTTTCCCTTACATTTATTATGTTATCATGTTTTTATTGTGTTTTATTGTGTTAGTTACCTGTATTTTTAGTTATTTTTTTACCTAATCAAAATAACCCAACTGCAGTTTGATTGAGATTAATTGGAATGCACATTGAAAAAACATGATTTTTTTTTAATTGTTAAAAACGAAGTTATCTGTTTTTGCAAATGAACTCTTCATATATATACATACATACATATATATGCATAATATATCACAATATTGCTGTTTTACTGATGATCAAATAAACAACCCTGGTGAACATAAGCATTAAAAAATAAATCTTATGGACCCCAAACTTTCAAACAGTAGCAACAATCTTCTGTGAAACACAAAAGAAGATCGTTTGAAGAATATTTTAAAGGTTTTGTCCATACATTTAAAATCAATAAGGTGCCAAAACACCAATGACCCTACCTGCATGAAAAAAACCTGACAATTTTCAAAAAAAATATTTTTTGAAAGATTTTTTGTGTGTTTAACAGAATAAAACCATAGAGGTTTGGAACAACATGAAGGTGAATAAAAAAAATCTATCTCTCTAAACATTTTTGTATGTGAAAGGAGTAGAAATGTCTGCAAAATTCATAATAATGTCAAACTCTTACTTACACATATAAGGTTTGCTGTGGAGTTTAATACAGTCTGAAGTCTTTTTCAAATCAGAAGTAACCTTCTAAAGGCTCATTTTATTTATTTGTATCTTTCATTAAACAGTCACCACAAAAGTACATCCATGCAACAATTTACTCATACTAACACGTATATTTGCTTTATGGTGAGCATGTTAAGATAGAGAGGAGGTGGATTTTGCTGAGGAAGCAGTGGATTGCTTCAGGCGTGGTCAATGAGCTATGCTTGTGGGCGATGGTTGTTTCAGTAAACACTCTGCGGGGCCAGTGTTTGATCATCTGTGTAGTCAGTGTGGTCTAATTGTTTTGCAAAGCATGCTAATTGCTTCTCATCCAGTCTCTTTAAATGTCAGCGCTCCCTGTAGTTACAATGTGATTCACCGGCCCTTGAAAATGGAAACAAGGCTGAATGATTCAAAGTGGAGAGGAAGGGACAGAGAAAACGGGTAGAGGACTGAATGGCAGGGTCGGAGTGTTTGTTTGGAATGGCTCCACCAAGCTTTACCCACCAGCGTGACCTCACTGGTCAGCAGCCCTGATTCTGAACACCCTGCCCCTCAGGTCTCTGGGAAGGTCAGTACACCATACCAGCCACGGGCCAGAAGAAGCATTTATCTGTAAATAGACAGACAGTGCCGCCAACACACCCACGCTAGGTCAAGCACTAAACGACCAGCGCTTTTGAGTGTTTGAGATGATTTGCCTATGTACTAATGCGTGAGATTTAGAACCTGAGGCTGACCGTGAACTAAATCATATTACAAAGCCCTGATGACATTTTAATTACCGCGATTTAACACACGACATGGAAATATTGTCATAGAAATCAGGCGAGCACATCACTGTTCAGGAAATCAATGAAAAGTTGAACATTATCCTGAATGCTAAAAATCTCCTCTTCTGCCCACATTAAGTCACTTAATGTCACACGCTGCTTGATCCAAACCAGAGTTTGCTATATACTTTTGGGTCTGAACTGCAGTACATCAACGTAAGTACAACTGGTTGAACTGGCAGCAGCTGTATACCACTGTAGCTGGGTAACAACTCAGGATGAGATGATGCCAGCTTCACTGTTTTATTCATGTTTCTGTCACGTTGGATTTTGCACTAAAAACTTCACATGCACAGAACAGCACTTGTGTTTGTCTGTCCCAGATGCAGTGTAAGAGAGCCAAATAATGCAAAAATCAATCAAAATCAAGGCAATTTACTCAGAGACAAGAAGCTATGAGAAATGCACTACACTATGCATTAAAGCAAACGGCAGTAACTATGCTAACACTGCAACTGAGAAAAAAAGTTTATGATTGAATTTAGATTGAGGCCACAAGGAGGTCTGCAGAAAACATAAAAAAGATCATAAAATACTAATAAGAATACAATTAATAAAAAAAATTTAATTTATACAATTTATAAAGTTAAAAAAAAAAAAAAAAAAATATGTAGCTACGTTTTGCCTTTATATTATATTATAGTATGTGAGCCCAGAGCATGCAAAGATGCAATTTTTATATTAAAGGGGTCATATGATGCGATTAAAATTTTTCCTTTCTCTTTGAAGTGTTACAAGCTCTTGGTGCATAAAGAAGATCTGTAAAGTTGCAAAGACTAAAGTCTCAAATCCAAAGAGATATTCTTTATGAAAGTTAAGAGTCAACCACGCCTACCTAAAACGGCTCATTCTAACACGCCCCCAACATGTCTACGTCACGATGTGGGAAGATTTGCATAAATGTAGTCCAAATGTTCACACAAAGAAAGAAGGCGTAACTTTTATTCTCGCTGTAGTAATGTTGTTGCCACCGCCACCATGGTGTGAAGGCGCTGTGTGTTTTGTTGTGAAAGCGAAACTACTTTGTTTGGCCTTCCAAAAAAGGACGATATCCGCTTCATCATGCCTGGAGCTGATCCGTGCTGGTCGCTGAATGTGTTTTTTTAACTTTAAACCGCATAAACACATTTCATTACACCAAATACACAAAATAATGTTCTTTTTAGCAACATCATATGAACCCTTTAATATTAATGGTTCACTTATCTGCACATCTGAATTTGAAAAACTGCTTTCATACCAAACCACACAAACTCAACTGTGATGTAAAATGAGCTTGGGCCCATACCAAAAGCAAGCACCCTAAATCAGAATAATATTTACTGAAACATGTAGTTGTATGTTCAGCATTAAAGGGATAGTTCACCCAAAAATTTAAATTCTGTCATTATT
>NW_015629065.1:1752116-1776312 GCF_001515625.1 Sinocyclocheilus rhinocerous
GAGTGCAAAAGAAAAAAAATAACGACTTTATTCAACAATTCGTCTCCTCTGCATTACCCCTAGAGCCATTTTGGAGAGTATCCACTGAACGTAAATTGCATAAAAATTTAAAATTACAGTTGAACCCTGATGTCACATGGATTATGTTACCGATGTCCTTGCTATGTTTCTGGGCCTTGATCGTGTAAGGACCCTTGCTGTCTATGGGAGGGTCAGAGAGCTCTCAGATTCCATCAAAAATATCTTAATTTGTGTTCCGAAGATGAAAGGAGGTCTTACGGGTTTGGAACAACATGAGAGTAATTAATGACAAAATTTTCATTTTTGGGTGAACTATCCCTTTAAATATGGTCAAATTTCTCCCTAGTCATAACACCCCAGGTTTGTTTGAGCCTGTTTGAGACAAGGAACCTGTTGCGATTCCAGCCTACAGGGTGACAGCGGGTGCTCACACAAGGAGACAGGATCTCTAACTGATTTCCCCACTGTTCTCACTAGGCCTCAGGCTCGGCTTTCTTTGTCCCGCTCCTCCGCCCTACTCTGAACACCAAAGGCAGGTGTGTCTGGTTCTAACCTCATGCTGTGCTGGACAGAACCCTTGAGAAGGAAGCAGGTGGTCTGGCGTGTATACATGTGTTTGTGTGTTAGTAGTTTGAATTTCCCATTGCTCTGCTGGCTCAGATAGCCTATGTAATGATTTCTCTGCTTCTGCAACAAGACCTGAGGGACGTGTTCTGTAGCTTTTAAACACACAGCAAACACTACAGAAATGGCTCAGCGATGGCTCTAAAAACCTTTATTTACTCTATAATAGCCTGTTACACATTCCCAGCCACTGACTGGTGGTCTTTTTCAATCCACAAGAGTGATAAAAGTGAATATATTTGGCTTACTGTCGGCAATGTGAGGACTGAACATGAGACCTGGCTTGTGCTGTAACTTTCCTACAAAACTAACTGAAGCTGATTATTATATGACAGAACTTTGGATGGAGGAGGGTAGGAATGTGTAACTACATACTTAAAAAATCAATTTTGGCTATCCAAACAATTAGACAACTATTCACTCCATTTTTTTGTTTAAATTTAAGCATAACAAAACACAGTAGAATGCAGAGTTCTCAAGTTGCTTTATAAATTACATCCTAAAACATAATTTTAATGGCAAAAACACAACAAGCTAAGACACAACTGCCAAAAACATAATGAATCTAACACTCAACCTTTCAATAAGGAAACTGACAGATATTCAACAAATAAATAGATTAAATAGCAATAAACTTTTATGGCAACAAATCTATAATGGTCCTCATATACAAATGCTTTATGCATAATAAATCCAACAGTAATTGTCTTGAAGTTTAATACTGAAGCACTGAATTTGTTACACCAGTGGTGCTTTGCTGGCTGGCTGTGTTTTAAAAAGAATGAATTTAGGAACACATTCTCAGAAAGAGTTTTCAGTGCTGACAGTCTAACGCTAAAAGTAAAACATGCCATCAGCACACTAAAAACCTCTCTGAGAAGTTGTGCCTGAAAATTCATCCCCTTTAAAGCAATGTCATATATTACTAATGTTATATATACCCATGTTAACAAAGATAAACTAGTCTACCTCAGTAATCCAGTAGTCAGCTGTAGACCAATGTAAGGATGCAGGAAGATCACTTTCCAAACTTCTTCCAATCCCTCTACAACAACTGATATTAAAACAGAAAACATGAAAACATGAAAAGGGATACTGCTTAAATAAAAAGGGATACAAGTCTCACACAGACGTTGTTCAACAGCATAAATACTGGTTATTCAGCACAGTCCTTCTGAAGAAGAACCTTATTGACCAATCATCAGCTTACCAGCAATGCTGGGAAGTATGATAAAAAATATCTCATTCACTAAGAGTCTCAAATATCAATGTTTGTGTCCTAAATTTACAAACTTTGATAAATCTTCCTCCTAAATGCTATTTTAATCAGCCTGGTACCGCTACACAAGACTTAGTTTCTCTGAGGACTAATAAACACCTGTTTGAGAAAGCAATTTTAGCCAGGCATTGCTATTTTTGTGTGCAATATCAAGCAGATGGTCCATGAAATGTCTGGATGTGACTATAGTGGTCTTAATAAAATATCTTGAAATCCCTAACTGTACACATCTTTATTGCAGTCTTAAGTATGCAAAACACAGCTAAATAATTGCTGGCGGGATGGTAAAACAAGCAATCGAAGAGAGCAGTGAAACACGACAATATGTCTTTGTCAGATCAGTTCAGGCGGTCGTTCGAATGACCTGTAAATGTCCTGTCATCATTATCCTCCAATACAACCTCTACTAATACAGACAGCTGGCTAAACCTCAAAGTGAGGCTTCTAGGCAATTTTGTCTTTTTTTCTCTCTCTGGTCTGTCAGTGTGTGTAAGGACCAGGCTGGAAAACCTTCCGGGAGAGTGAGGTAATTATCCATTCTCTCCTGTCTGCCTGCTATGTACAGACCATTCTCCAACTGCTCGTTAATTAAGTGTCCAATCAAATGCAGCCGACACTGCAGAGCAGCACCCTTTAAAACCACAGGTCTAGACAACGGGCCGTTTTGACACACTCGCCATGACAACGAAGATAAGGGACTGTTTTTTGGGGTGGGGCCAATTACTTTATTCATTTATGCTAGAGCCAAAAGCACAGAATGTGTTCTACAATGATTTATTTCTTCTCTTAATACTTACCTATAACAACTTATGGTGATCTAGAGCCTCATCTAAGAAGTTTCGCCGTCTCCTTTGAAAGAAAATTTCAAGCGTTCTTCATACAGTGCCACAAAATCATTCCTAGTTGTTTGGGATTTTCTATAACCGTATGCATAATCATTTGAAATTTAATAACAGAGAGGGTAAAACAAAAACTCTTATTGTTTTGAAATTGAAGCTACAGTGTGTGGGATCGGCAGTCATATCCTAACTGGTAAACAGAGCCATTAGCGCTAATGATAGAGTGTGTTTGAATACAATGTGCATTAGGATGAAGTGTGGGCTTCATCCAAACAGATTCTGTGAGTCCATAGCAAGTCGCTCGCACAAGCTACGGCCCCGTGTTAACTATTAGTAGTAGTATTCATCTCCAGCCAAATTGAGACTAAATCAGCTGACTGAACTAACTTAATTCAGCAATTAAGACATCAGGGGGAAAAGGTTCACACAAGAGCTGCTGCTTTTGTACTTTATGTAGGAGACATACAAACCATGCAGATGTTTTGAGAGCTGGGAACCAAACCAACAAGTCTGCATGCTTTTCAGCATCTGGTTTCATCAGAGTCAACAGTTCAGACAGGGTGATACTCAATACATTGTCCATATTAGCATATGATATCAGCTGGTCTATATTCGTTATATACTCATGTTTTTTTTTATATTATTTAAGATATTTGCATAATGTCTCATATTGACTATACAAAAAAAATGAAAGGGGTCCAATGTTGTTTTGGACCCCACTGACTTTTATTGGATGGGTAAAAAGAGTCAAAACATTCTTCTTTGTATTATTAAGAAGAAATGCATATGTTTGTTTATCTACAACTAAAGTGGTTCTCAATTGCTTTTGCTTCAGGACCCAGATTTATGTTGGCCATCAAGTGATGACACAACACATTGTTTAACATGGGCACAACAATATGCAAAATTAGTAACACTGCATAGACAGAGCAGGAATAGAATTACATTTTTTTAATTTGCATTTATTTTTCTTCCTTACTGTTTACAACCCTATCACAAAAGACCTGCAACCCATTTTTGAGTTGTGACACACCAACCACAGTATCAGACAACCTGCTAAAAACAAAACTGGCAACATCCACTAGGATAAAATAGAAGGTATGGACTGACGCAAGAGACAATCCAAAAAACAAGTAAAACAAAACCTTCCAGGAAACCAAACACAATTCCAAACAAGACCTCCAGTGCTGAGAGCTGCTCTCTTTTGCCACCCAGTGAAATCAACATTTATAAGAGTGGTAATGAGCGTTTTCCTTCCCGCGTGACAGTGCTAATTACATTAGCATGAGCTATGAAATATGAGCTAGCTGACACACAGTTCCCTCAGAGGATGATGAAGGAGCAGGCCTATTTTTTAATAAACACGGTGCTGGCGAAATATCATCTCCTAACTGCCTTTGTATCGAGCCGCATGCACTTCTTCTGCCAAGATCCACCACTGACTCCCTAGGAATTTATGTACAAATAACTACTTTTTAATAGCCCTGTAATATGATTTCCTGCCAAAGAAATATTCAAATAGCTCTCAAAACCAGTACAGTATATTATCAGCCCCAAGCTAAACTGGATGTGGAAGGGTGGAAAAAAAGAGACAGATTATTTTTCACACTGTAATTATTATACCATTGTCATCTGTGGGAGAGGAAGAAAGACAGGGCAATACTGCACCATGTTTCACTAGGGAGCACACAGCATTGTTGTCTAAGAATCAGGTACAAAACACAAACAGTAATTGTCGCATTTAATTACCGTAGTAATTTACTTTGCCCCATCACATTTATCACACATTTTCCTCATTGGATTACAAAATAATGTCTCTTTCATTAAGGGCGATTGGAAATGAAAGCGTGGCTGTTTTTGTGTATGTGCACATTTTAAATTGCTTACTAAATGCAAATGGGTGTGTGAACTCTGCAGCATAAAGCACACATGTGGTTATTATATTTTCCGGGTTTGTGACCCCGACGTTCTTTTATGTGGCCTTAATGAAGCAACCGCAGGCTTCTGAGACCACCGTGACATTCGTTTCACAGTGTCACTGAAAGAATTTCACTACTTCTCATGTGACCATTATGGTACCATGGACTGCAGAAGTGAATGAATTGCCTTGGCACTGTGGCTCACTTTCCATTGTTGTGCTTTCCATTAAGACTAGGGAGCGGTTGCAAAATCCCACAGTGGATTGCATATGTGTGTGCCAGGAAAAGTCTGAATGTTTGGGTAGAATGCATTGCTGAAACGCAGAAAATAAGGGAAAAATGAACTGAATGTGTGGAGAACAATATAATTTAAAAAAATCTGTTTGATTCAGGGACAAACAACAAAGTGGAACAAAAACTATACAAGACCACGTTCATAGCTCATGAGAATTGTGGTGGAAATTGTCAGTGGCATCTGAAATGGGGAAATTATCTCTAGCCATCTACAGTCCAATTTCAATATACACTACCGTTCAAAAAGTTTGGGGTCTATAATTTTCTTTAATGTTTTTGAAAGAAGTGCTCAACAAGGCTGCATTTATTTGATTAATAATCGAGTAAAAACAGTAACAATGTGGTCAACATCTGGTCACTTTTGATCACATATACATATATACATAAACACACACACATACATATATATACATATCCATATCCATATATATATATATATATATATTTTTTTTTTGGGCCATACAGGGCATTAGTAATCCAGACATCAACACTCCAGTTCAAGTGCTTAACACAGTGTGTGTGTGTGAAATTGTACGGTAATGCTTTCTGGAGATGAGACTCTTCACAGCAGACCTCCAGGAACCCAAAGAGAGCCGGATAACCCAGCGGCCTCACTTCATGCGAGCCAATCAGACCTGTGGGCTCAAATCTCCCCATACACTCCCTCCTCTCAAATGGAAAAGAGTCCCAAGCTGTTCTGTTAAGCATCTGTGTGTATGTGACAATTTGAGAGTATGTGTGAGTAAAATAAAACCAGTGTGATTCATAAAGTATAATTGATCACCACTTAAAAAAACACTTAATATATATGTAAAAATCAATATTCTTGATGCAACATTTTTCTTTTCCACACAGAGCTATGCAGCAGAGTTTGTGCTTTTGACTGACCAGCTAATCTGCAGCAGCAAATAATAAATAAAAAGACACCAAAGCAGATGTGATTTGTTCTCGGTGATGCTCAGTACGATTTTTTATATTTCCTCTTTTGCTTTCTCCATCCCTCCCTACTGCTAAGGCCTCCAAACACCCCTCATCCAAATTCTCCCTCTCTGTCTCGCTCTAATGAATCATCCAGAACTTTTCCTTCAAAGAAAGATGATAAAGCCCCTCTGGCACAAACACATATTGCATGCATTCATCACCACACAGATTTAAGGTATGTCAGCTTGCACCAACAGCTCAAGCAATCGCACACACATATATACACACACACAGAGCCGGATAACCCAGCGGCCTCACTTCATGCGAGCCAATCAGACCTGTGGGCTCAAATCTCCCCATACACTCCCTCCACTCAAATGGAAAAGAGTCCCAAGCTGTTCTGTTAAGCATCTGTGTGTATGTGACAATTTGAGAGTATGTGTGAGTAAAATAAAACCAGTGTGATTCATAAAGTGCAAATGTCTTTGTTTTCGACAAAAAAATTAAATGTGCATGCTGTATTAGACAGAAAACATGGACATGCGTGCACTCTTATGGCCAACTGATGTCCTTGTCACCTCTCTGAGCGTGTGTGTAGCACATCAGGAGTGACTTTGACAAGCTGATAATGGGGCTCTTTTTGGGGGCTGGTGCTGTGTGGAGCCCCTCTGCACACTGCGCTTATCTGGCTCTCTCTGGGGAAGTGGACAGAGAGAGAAAGAGAAAAAAAGAGATTCTCAACTGAAGCTTGCACCCTTATCGCTCTGACAGCCGCCGTTTACATGAGAGCGGAGTGCCAGTCAGATCATTTACAGGAACAGATTAATACTGCCCAATGTGTCTTTCTCTCTCTCACTCACACACACACACACACTACAGAGGTCTGTCTGTGACCGCATGCACATTTTCCCTTTTCTTCCTATCTTTTGTCACTCTAGGCTGTCTCACACTAGCCTTTGTGCACTGCAGTGTGTGTGCACTGTGAAATAGATGCAGTCTATATGGAGACTCACTCAGAACTATTGATGGGAAATAAGAGAGCACATTAATTCAAGTGTCTCACTGAGGACTTGTACTTTCCAACTTTACTAACTTTTGAGAGAAAATAGCTATTGTTTACTGCAGCAAATGCAACCATATATAGATAGAATGAGATAAAACAATGGATGGATGGATGAACGTTACAGTTGCCAAGCAAAGTGTAAGGTCCCTGCACTTTTAGACCAATGAATTTCTATAACTTTTCCTAGACAATTTGTAAAAATGATTTCATAGACACTGCACTCAGTGTTACCTAAGCTGATTAAATGTTTTAGCGCTGAGGATTTAAATTTATACATATGTAATTAATTTTATAATTATTTATATATAATTTATTATGTGTTGTCGCAGGTGTTGCATTTGTTGCATTTCACAACTGTTTCAGATGTGGCTTTTTTTTCACCACACAGATTTAAGGTATGTCAGCTTGCACCAACAGCTCAAGCAATCGCACACACATATATACACACACACACGGTTTAATATATCTACAATTTAAGAGGAGCCCATGGTGCTCAGTCTCAGCAGATCGGTTTCGGTCTTAAGTTGCTGCTGTGCGTTTGCCCACTCGCCGTGTCCACTCCTGGTCGTCTCGGGACCTTGACGCTGCTGTCAGATAAAGGCACAGCTCTATTCTGCTGTGGACAGATGAGGCGGCGAGTAGACAGGTAGGCAGGCAGCAAGCGTGGAAAGGGCAGACGGAGAGCTGAATACTCATCCAGGGATTCACACACGACAGCTGACTGGTATTTAAGATCTCACGTACTGTACAGAGCAGGGCAAAATGCACAAACATTAGTGCTCCCTCTTTTTCTGGATGCAAACACACACACAGTGGCACACACACACTCTGACTAAAACTTTCCTTTATCAGCCTCAAAGTGTCTTTGAACCCTGAACAAGTAGCACTTTCCTTTAATTGCAGTCTGTCACATATTTTAAAGAATAGTTGTTTGGAAGGGTGAAAATACATCAATGTCTGTCTGTTTAAAGAATTGAGAGAAAAGTAGAGGTGCACAAAAATTAGTGCTCCCTCTTTTTCTGGATGCAAACACACACACAGTGGCACACACACACTCCGACTAAAACTTTCCTTTATCAGCCTCAAAGTGTCTTTGAACCCTGAACAAGTAGCACTTTCCTTTAATTGCAGTCTGTCACATATTTTAAAGAATAGTTGTTTGGAAGGGTGAAAATACATCAATGTCTGTACATTTAAAGAATTGAGAGAAAAGTAGAGGAGGAATAAAAGACAAAGAGTGGCAAATGGTCATCCAGACTTAATGAAGAATCCTTCTCATTTCCTAGTGAGTTGCATAATGAGGGAGCATTTAAGGTATTATAGGCGTGTTTCATAAATAAAGGCTGTTCCAAATGCTAAGAAGCTTAAAGTTCACCTCAAAATGTTTTTTTTTCATTATTTACTCATTCTTATGTCATTCCAAACCTGTATGAGTTTCTTTCATCTGCAAACACAAAATAAGATATTTTAAGCAATGTTGATTTTGTCCATTCAGTCAAAGTCAATGAGGTCTAAAACAACGTTTGATGAAGCAACATTCATCTGAATTATGAATTTAATTCATTCAGTACTGAAAAGAATTGAAAAAGCTAATTGAGTGAAATGAATGACATTTATTTAGTTTCATCTTTCTTTGTGCTAACTGTTAGCTCACAATGTTAAAAAAATAATACAAAAAAATACCAATATATGGCAGTGTTTGCAAACATTTTTTCTCTCTCTCTCTCTCACGCACACACACACACACACACACACACCACACAAATGTTTATTGACATTATTTACAGCAACAGCTGCAGTATGCTTTTCTCTACGGATGAGTTCATGTTTTCCGTTATTAAAATAGCACTTGCCCTGTATTTTCAGAACCCAGTAGCTTTCTAAATCACACTAGCTTGATAGTATTTTTATAAAGTATATTTCTGTTAAATGTGTGTTTTGTCTGAATCTATGCTGTAGAAGTAATAAACTACAATAAAAACAACAATAACAATGTGCCATTATAAGAAGGTCTGCAGAATAATTACACATGTAGTGCATGTAGTTCATTAGAATGAATCAGCCCCATATAATTAACCCTGATGTAAAGTGTGAATGTGTAATCTACAGGTGCATCACAATAAATTAGAATGTCGTGGAAAAGTTCATTTATTTCAGTAATTCAACTCAAATTGTGAAACTCGTGTATTAAATAAATTCAATGCACACAGACTGAAGTAGTTTAAGTCTTTGGTTCTTTTAATTGTGATGATTTTGGCTCACATTTAACAAAAACCCACCAATTAACTATCTCAACAAATTAGAATACTTAATAAGACCAATAAAAAAAACATTTTAAGTGAATTGTTGGCCTTCTGGAAAGTATGTTAATTTACTGTACATGTACTCAATACTTGGTAGGGGCTCCTTTCGCTTTAATTACTGCCTCAATTCGGCATGGCATGTCGCCACCACGGTTTCTTGTCTCCATTGGCAACACGCACGATTTGTGTCAATTGCAGTGGCCGTCGCAGGTATCAGAGAGTGCAAGTGGCAATTGCAGGTGACATTGTAATTTAGTTTCTTTTTTCTCGTCTTCACCACCTGGCTACTGTTGTAAAATGTCGAGAGATTCAAACAAAAAGTAATCAATAAATAGAACAAAATAAAAATTAACTGTTCTAAGCACGTTAACTGTTTTTACCAATACCTTATTTGCCCAAAATCCTGAGCTAAGCCTTAAATTCTGAGGTGGATTTGAAAGTATGTGTACTGTTTCTTTGCCAGTAAGCCGAAAAACAGTCAGTCTGACTCTTAACACATAGATGCTGGGTAAAATCCATCTCCATTTGTACGAAAAATCTAAACGTTTCTGTCTGAAAGGATTTTTACTGATGGTATCAAAATTATGTTGTTTTGTCTTCTGAAAAATAACTTGTTTTCATAATACAGTAGCCTTTTTGGTCTGTAGCTATTTTTGTTATACTTTATGGTCCTTATCTCGTGCCATTATTCAATGTGAAGTCTCAGTTTTACTGTATGTATTTATTTTGTCACTATGTGTTGGATTTAACATTGACAGATACTTACAAGAGACATTTTGCCATATTGCCTCTGATTGGCTAGATCTGCCTTAATAACTAGAAGAATAAGAATTTAAAAAAAAGAAGAGGAAGAGGAGGAAGAACTATTTTGGTCCCACTCTATATTGGGGGTCTTTAAATACTATTTTACTGAATAATATGTTATATATGTTCCTGTGGTTCAGTGGTAGAGCATTACGTCAGCAGTGCAAAAGGTCTTGGGTTCAATTCCCAGGGAACACACATACTGGTAAAAAATGTATAACCTGAATGCACTGTAAGTCGCTTTGGATAAAAGCGTCTGCTAAATGCATAAATTTAATTATTAAATTATACATTATTATTAATTATTATTAATAAAATAATGGATTGTTAGGTACAATATACCTATTGTGTTCCAGTTGAATTGCTAAACAAACACTTTTGCTGCTATTGAAGTGGGATTGGTGGATTAGTGATATGGCTAGGTTTAAGGTGTAGAGGTAAGATCAACAGTGTAATTATAGAGATATCTACAGAAATTAATTTCAAATGTAATTATTTTTAAATATATGTACAATGAAAAATCATGGTTGTACACAATAAGTGCATTGTATCATATGTAAAATTTGAAATTTAAGGTGTTACAATCAATGTTAATTGATTAATCAATGAAATAATATATAAGTGACTGCTAACCTAATTTCTATGAAAATTCTACAGTCATTCCCCTTCAACCAATTTCTATGTAAAATCCCTTTCATATATTAAAAATTATGTTTATACAGTGGTGGGTCATCAGGGTCCTTCTCTGCTGGCCCTATAAAAAATAAAATTCTGTGAAAATGGTTTTTTTATTATTTAGGTATCATTTTCATTTGTGTAATGTCCACAAAATGGTCTATGATTAGTTTCGTTGAGGTTGAACTGGAATATCCTACATTAAAAAAGTCTGCGGCCAGCACTACAGATAGTGCTACCCTTTTGTTCAAAGACGTCGCATGTGATTTGTAACGAGCATTATAGTGACGGAATCATCAGCCATTCAAATTTTGACGTTCAATGACACGTCAAGGCCCTCTGGGTCTAGCGACGTGCCCAGTGCTACCCCCAGCCTTTAGTTGGGAATTTCCAAGGTATGAAAGTGAAATTCAACGAAAAGAAAATGACAGCCGCAGTCGCCGGCGCCTACACAAGATCTTGTTGCCGATCTACTAAAAATGCCTTTTTCAAGGCGCTCTTTTGTAGACAAAAGAGGAATAACTGAGAAAGGAAGACCTACACCCAAACTGAATTCGCTAACAAAGGTTTTGTGCGCCATTTCAAAGATTGCAACTACGAGTGCTATGAGTGGCTAACAGCTAGCACCAAGCACAACAAGTTATTTGGCCATGTTTACTTTTTAATACGAGTAAGGGACACGGAATGGGAATTTGCATAGTGACCCGTGTATTGGTGGATTACTTTTACTGATCCATGTAAGAAAATTTACTCTGCATTTAACCCACCCTAATCTAGCCTACTGTTGAAATTGTTGATCAGCTGTCATTGTTGTTGAGAGCCTGTGTGCAGCAAAATATGCGCATTATATGCATATGGCTGCGTTAGCTGTAACAGAGATGTGTAAGATAGTTGTGTAAGGGTATGTAGTTTACAGTTGCTTACTGAAGGCCCTGACTGAAACCCCACGGTACACCACTGGGTTTATATAATATTTAGAGTGCCTCCACTGGGACAGAAAGCCTGTCCCTGTTATCTGTTTACACATAAGCAACACATATGAAAAGAAAATCTGAAAGCTCTGCTATCAATTTACACATACACAGACACACAAAACAAACCACTCTAAAGGACAAATGCTCAGAATAAATACTAAAAGTAGGAGCAGCAGTTCAGGGCTCTGGTCAAAACCTCTTTCTATCTGCAGAGCAACACAGTGTGCACACAGGCTGGCCAAAACAGCAGCTAGACAACAGAGGTCCGGCCAAATCAATACTAATGAATTCTGAGGTTGAAATTGCAGACAGATTTCATTGTGGCCTGGACTTCATAAACAATACATTTTCATTAAGACCTGCAAAAGAAAACTTAGCGAAAAACAACAACCAGGGCCGCTGGATGGAAAACTACTTGTAGACATCTGATACTACAGTGATATTGTTATGTGCTGTGTATTGTATTACAGTCATACACTGACCATTAAACGCTCTCATATTTGGTCTTATAAACATTAAACTGATTGTAACAGTGGCAGGGATGTATGCAGTGTAGCAGCTAGCTCATACAGTTATGTCAACCTCACCTATCAACATCTTACTTTGTGCAAAGGCAAATTAGTTTACCATTGACTGATTTCTAAATACTGATCTGTGTGCTGTGGTGTGGTACAGTAACGTAATTAGTATATGGAAAATGTCACTGAAACAAAAAGAGTGCAGTATTGCTAAAAGAGAAAGAAGGAGCGTGATGAGTGAAGGTGGGTTGAAGTAGCAACCTTGCAATTACAGAGAGGATTGAAAGTCTGAGTCCACATTGAAAAGATGAGATTAAAAATTTATTTTAAACCTAGAAAATATCAAGAGTGATGAAAGAATAACTTTTCAACAAGCTAGAAGTTATGGCACAAAATGAAAAAATAAATATTTCAGATTTTGCACTTCTAATTGATCTCCTTCAAACAAAAGGTCTCATCAGTCAGTAAAAAACAAACTCCTAACGAAAGAAAACCTGTAGTGATCATTTGTTGGAATCAAGGGCTTTCTTTAACCTTCTTTAAAAGGCTTGTTACAAGATGCTCTTTGGATCATTATGAAATCATGCTCGATTACATCAGGTTTTTCACAAACTTGTCGAGCTCATGGAGCTCAAGTGCAAGTGCAATTCTAAATTAACAAAAATTGTACTAACAATATCATTTGTAATAGGGAAAATTATATTGAATATAAAAAACAAAAACAAAAACAAAAAAAGAAATACAATCCCATGGAACAAAAATTATGTTCATCCGTATTTCGGATGAGACGTTAAACCGAGGTCCTGACTCTCTGTGGTCATTAAAAATCCCAGGATGTCCTTCGAAAAAGAGTAGGAATGTAACCCCGGCATCCTGGCCAAATTCGCCCACTGGCCTCTGACCATCATGGCCTCCTAACCATCCCCATATCTGCTGATTGGCTTCATCGCTCTGTCTCCTCTCCACCAATAAGCTGGTGTGTGGTGGACGTTCTGGCGCAATATGGCTGCCGTCGCATCATCCAGGTGGATGCTGCACACTGGTGGTGGATGAGGAGATTCCCCCCTTCTATGTAAAGCGCTTTGAGTGCCCAGAAAAGCGCTATATAAATGTAAGGATTTATAAGAACATTTTGCTAACATTCCCATTACATGTCCAGTTTTAAAATGTTTTAAAAATGAAAGGGAACATTTAATTTTATCATTATCCTATCAACAAACATTATGGGAACATTACTTTTGAATGTTCTCTCTACGTTCGGAAACAAGTAACATTAAACATAAAAAAATGGTAGACGAACGTCCAACTAAAATGTTTCCGGGAAAAAAAAAAAATCGAATTCATGAATGATGTAGTAAAAAAATTTTGTGCTAATGTTTTGGGAACATTTTTAAAGACAGATAGCTTTGAACCAACATTCTATTAACATTACCGGAAGAACATTTGAAAGAACTCTGCCAGAATGTTAGCCAAAGTTCTGAGAACATTCCCTGTTAGCTGGGATAGAAGCTTGACTCCACTGTATTTTCAGTATAATCTTCAAACAAAGTGACAGGTACAACGTAATACTTTTAAAATGTAGTAGATTTACTTTTTTTTTTTGCCCACAATGGATGGAACACATGAAAGCAGTCCAAGAAAATCTGGCCTGGTTGTTCCACCAATGGCTAGAATCCAGTCATGTGACCAGCTGTTTGAGATCACTAATGGATGCGGCATGCCGTACCACAGGCTCAGAGTGTGATGCTCACTGCATATTCTATTGTTGTCTTTAACAGAAGCACTGAACGATTCTCACGACAGTTGGAGATTAAAATATCAACCACCCACACGAGAACCTTCAAGCAATCAAAAACACAATAAAAGAAGAAACACTGTAATACGACACACCTGTGGGACTAAAGACATGATCTAGAATACTTCTGATTTAACTTATTTGTAGATTAACTAACTCTAACATCCTGATAATTCTTTATATTTCCTATTGGCACTAGCTTACTAAAGTGAGCCTTGAAATGAAAAGGGAAAACAAATGGATGTTTGTGGAACTTAATCAAGTATACTTTAACCCATATTTCTTAGGTTAAAGAAGTCTTAGGATCTGTAAAGCCTTAATAGTGCACCTATTGTATGCAAACCCGTGCCTCTGAAGATCATAAGGCAATGTGTAAATATCACTGCCTCTTTAGTACAGATCAACTCGCATTAAATTCTCACCTAGCAAATAAACGGCCACAACACCATCTCTTAGAAGAGATAAACATGTTTTTATGTGAGCGTTTTGTGGTGTTAGTATGATGTCGCATTAACTACAAGTAAACAGGTGTAGATTGCTCTTGGGAGATATTGCATTGCTCTGAACTGCTCAAAGTCAGAGCAAACATTTAAAGAAAGCACCTTAGTGTGGAGTTCATGTATTAGAGAGCTAATGAAGGCATTCAAACACTTGAATATTCACTGATAGCACAACCAGACGGTCATTTTAGCTAATTAAACCCTGGCAGGGTTATCAGGACCCCGACTCAGAGAGGCGGAAACTCAACAAATAAATAAATATGAGGGCATGAAATATTGATTTGAATTAAAATTATTTTAAAATATTTCCTGTATATTATCTTTCAGCTTCCGCTGAGAAAAATTTCACTGAGCTACTTCTCCTTTTTTTTTTTGTAAACATGCTCTAGACAGACATCTTTGACCGTTCTATGACCCCTAACAGTTTTACAGTAATGTTTATAAAGAAGTTCTCCAAGATCATTTTCACTATTGATAACAAAAATACAAGATGGCACCAGTTGCCTATGTATAAAACAAGAGAGAGCAAGTATACGGTGTAATGAGAGGAGCATCAAGTTAGATTACCCAGAACGCTCTGTCATAAGAAAAGTGCCATGAACGACTGCAAATATTAGGAAGAATTTAACATCTGGATTGAAAGTTTGACCAATCAGAATGTTATATATTTATCTCTGAAAATAATATTATTGCAGACTCTCAACAAATTAAGAATTAGGTGGACATCAGAAATACTGTCCATATAACACACATAATCTCAACATAACTTCTAATGTAACAAAACTAAACTGTGAACACATTTCACTAAACATGTGGTAGCACATGAAATCAGCAGAATGGCACACTATTACACTTAACTAACTTGTCATCTAATTTGTACATAAAACATCAGAACTAGCTGCAGTGCATTCTGGGAAACCCTGGACGCCACATTATATCATAAACTCATACGCAAGTTTATATCCATCTCCCTTCTCTATTCCATTTGAAATGACTGAAAGATGAATTATCCCCCAAAGCCTTTGCATGTTATCAATATGTGTATGTGATGCTGCTAGCAGCCAAGGTGAGGTTAGTGGTAAATGCAATTCTCACTCTTCCTTTGGGAGTGGAGGTGATAATGGAGGTGGATAGTGCGGCCCAAATCACAGATTACAGCTGAATGTATGAGAGGGTCTTTTTCTCCTCGTCTTCTCTCAGAGACTAGAGAGATATGTAGCGGTAGAAAGATCAAGGCCACCACACATACCAGAGTGTGTTATCATCTCTGTGCATCTCAGAACTGTGGAGTGGATGGGGGAAGACTGTAACACAGTGCGCTCCCTGGGGAACCTGCCTGAAGGGGTGCGAATGCAGCTATCATGTTTCAATTCCTCCATTCGCTTCAAACATTATCCGGCCATCAGTTTTGCTTACTGCAGTTTTATTTAAGAAGCATGCTCCTGAACGGCAACAGCACCAGGTACAAACCTATAGGAGAAAAATTATTTTTCAGTTCTGATATTATCAACAGGTAAAGAGTAGTTTGTGACATTGCTAAACACTGGATCACAGAAGCAAATATGATTGCCATTTGTTACTCATTCGTTGCACGAGTTGGCCACTGTGCTTCAATCAAAGCATGTGATAGTACACTTGGAGGGACTGTCTCTGCGGGTTAGCCAGCTGTGCATTGCGCTTACAGCATGACTGTGATCTCAGGAGCTCCAGTTTTTGGGTCACCCTTCCCATTTATCTAAATGCCTGTTCACACCAAGAGCAAAATGCAAAAGTGAAGCTAACTGGCAAAAATAGTCCTACTCGCACTATGAGCGAAACGAAAAAGCACTATGGACATTCACATGATTTAATAGAAAACACATTACTGTAGATGACAGCAGAGATTAATTCAAATGCCCCACAAAAACCATAAACAGCTAGTAACACTCCAAAGAGAAAGGAAAACTTGAAAACGCATCATATGACCCCTTTAAGAAACACAATGGCTTTCAGCATTGATGATGAGAAATTATTAATAATAAATCAAATATTAATAAAATTAATACAATCATTTAATTAATTCAAATGTATAAAATTATAATAATAATAATAATGAGAAATATTAGTATGGTTTCTGAATTATCATGTGACACTGAAACAGGAGTAATGACTGCTGAAAATTCAGCTTTGCCATTACAGGAATAAATTATACTGAACAAAATTATAAACGCAACACTTTTGTTTTTGCCCCCATTTGTCATGAGCTGAACTCAAAGATCTAATACTTTTTCTATGTACACAAAAGGCCTATTTCTCTCAAATATTGTTCACAAATCTGTCTAAATCTGTGTTAGTGAGCACTTCTCCTTTGCCGAGATAATCCATCCACCTCACAGGTGAGGCATATCAAGATGCTGATTAGACAGAATGATTATTGCACAGGTGTGCCTTAGGCTGGCCACAATAAAAGACCACTCTAAAATGTGCAGTTTTATCACACAGCACAATGCCACAGATGTCACAAGTTTTGAGGGAGCGTGCAATTGGCATACTGACTGCGTCTTGAAACTGTGGACACTTTGAATCACTTTGAGACTTTCTTTTTGACGCTTTTTGAATCTTTTTCCTCTTCAAATAACTTTTTGCCATTTTTTGCTGGAGCAAATGGATGGACTGTTTTTTCCTTTAAAGAGACTTGTTGGTGGTTTAAAAATAATTT
Source organism: Sinocyclocheilus rhinocerous (assembly GCF_001515625.1). NCBI lineage: Eukaryota > Metazoa > Chordata > Actinopteri > Cypriniformes > Cyprinidae > Sinocyclocheilus > Sinocyclocheilus rhinocerous. Next base: position 1,769,344 of record NW_015629065.1, read on the forward strand.
TTTTTACACTACCTCATGAGACTATTACAACCAAGTGCCTCTTGTCTATTGACTAATAAGGACTCTTGTATGGAAAATGATCAATATCACAATTGTGAATGTATGCTTGTTGCAGAAATACTGAAACTAAAAAAAGAGTTGTAGAAAAAAAAAATGTACAAGGAAAATGTTGATAACAGTGCTGTAATATCTTATGTTGGAGATAACTGCTGGGTCAAGTTAAAAGTTTAAATACTGTAAATTGAGCATTACTGTGACTAATTAAGCAATTTGATGTCAGGACGACATCTTTACTTTGAGGGAGAGAGTGTGGTATGCTGAATAAGGGTTTATCATAATAGTTATTGCTTCAAATTAATATGTTATATTGTATATTGAGATGGATGTGTGTGATTGGGTGAACGAAAATGTGCGCGCCAGTGCGTGCATTTGTAGAGGGAGTTCTCGCGATATGCTTCATTCATGATAAAGCATCGGTGAAGAAGCATCGCTTGAACGCAATTCATTTCATATCATCCTTTACAGGTATAGAACGTACAAAAGGCACACCATCATTGTTCTAATCGCTTTATAAGAAAGACTGTTTTCTATATTAATTGTTTTTCGAGATGCATATAAGTGCTATGTCCGTAAACTCTGTGTTTAATGTTAACAATCAATTCCGAGCACATGGTTAGCATAAATGTGCCGCGATTAGCGCGCACGCTGGTGATTCTGAAATGAAGTACAGAGTATATATGTACTGTTGTATGCATTTCATGTTATACTTTATTAATTATATGTGTTTGTTATTCTTTATTCCTTACTTCTGTTATTAGTTTATTTCATGCTTATTCACTGATAGTGTGTGTATGAAGTCATGAGTAGACTATGTAGTCAAGTGGACATATTTGCATACCTGGCATGAATGAAATTGTGAAAAGTGGTTACCAAATGCCATCAATAAAATGCACCTGTGTTCGTTGTCCATAACATACGCCTGCCCATACCATAACCCCACCGCCACCATGGGCCACTCGATCCACAACGTTGACATCAGCAAACCGCTCACCCACACGACGCCATACACGCTGTCTGCCATCTGCCCTGTACAGTGAAAACCGGGATTCATCCGTGAAGAGAACACCTCTCCAAAGTGCCAGACGCCATCGAATGTGAGCATTTGCCCACTCAAGTCGGTTACGACGACGAACTGCAGTCAGGTCGAGACCCCGATGAGGACGACGAGCATGCAGATGAGCTTCCCTGAGACGGTTTCTGACAGTTTGTGCAGAAATTCTTTGGTTATGCAAACCGATTGTTGCAGTAGCTGTCCGGGTGGCTGGTCTCAGACGATCTTGGAGGTGAAGATGCTGGATGTGGAGGTCCTGGGCTGGTGTGGTTACATGTGGTCTGCGGTTGTGAGGCCGGTTGGATGTACTGCCAAATTCTCTGAAACGCCTTTGGAGACGGCTTATGGTAGAGAAATTAACATTCTATTCACGGGCAACAGCTCTGGTGGACATTCCTGCAGTCAGTATGCCAATTGCACGCTCCCTCAAAACTTGTGACATCTGTGGCATTGTGCTGTGTGATACAACTGCACATTTTAGAGTGGCCTTTTATTGTGGCCAGCCTAAGGCACACCTGTGCAATAATCATTCTGTCTAATCAGCATCTTGATATGCCTCACCTGTGAGGTGGATGGATTATCTTGGCAAAGGAGAAGTGCTCACTAACACAGATTTAGACAGATTTGTGAACAATATTTGAGAGAAATAGGCCTTTTGTGTACATAGAAAAGGTATTAGATCTTTGAGTTCAGCTCATGAAAAATGGGGGCAAAAACAAAAGTGTTGCGTTTATAATTTTGTTCAGTGTACATTTTGAAATCTATTAAAATAGAAATATGGTGGTAGTGTAGTATGCAAATATTCTGTTTATAGGCCTGGTTACAGTTGCTCTCAAAATAAATTTGAGTGGCACGTGGAAAGACCTCTGAATTGGTTTTGAGTTTGGTAAAGTTCAATGCTTGTTTAAGGTAGCAGTAAGAGCTTCTAATGTATGTAAAATTGAAGGTTACTGGTGCCCACAAAGCCTAAGAGAACATTATTAGGCAAATCACTGTATTATTGATCTTCAAAAAAAAAAAAAAACCTTCATAGGTGCTTTCCTTTTCCCTCTTTTGGCCAAATCATTCCAGCTTGTCAGAGATATGGTTTACTATGATGAAAAATTTGATCAACATTATGATTGCGGTATGGCTCTCAGATCTGCTTGCATACTAAATCGACACAACTGCATGATGGTTTAAAGCCTCAAGCTTGTAAAGAGATGAGTAAAGATGTGTTTGTCTTTGTACTTTGGGTCTGATTAGACTGGGGGTGGTACAAGACAAATTTGTTTCTTTTCCTTAGATGAGATTACCTAAATAGAATGTTTCACCAAAATAATTTTGCCAAAATGCTTCAAAAGAACCACTGCCAACTTCAACTGAAAGGTCACCTCAAATCACTGTAAACAAGAAAATCACCACTGGATACAACCTACTCATTTTAACTGCTCTTTAGTTAGTACAGCAATTCTCAACGTTTCCCTCAACTGGGCTGAAAGCAAGTCTAGTGGGCCGTATGTCATTTTAGATGACATATAACATCATCAATACAACCAACAGGGTTAATTAGGCTATTATACACCAGTTTATATACACACACATACATATATATATATATATATATATATATTATGAGATAATAACAGAACGCTACCCACATAATTGAACGTGCAATGTGATGAGGTCATATGACAAAGTAGAACGCTGATAATTAAAATGTTTATTGTAGAATGCCAACTGTTTAATTTACATCCAGTTTTATTCAGCAGTATTCCATTGCAAGCACAGCCTTTGACTTATAGTGAAGGACAATGGATACATGTGTAGTAACTGCGTGGGTTACACAGGCTGTCCACATCCAAAAAAAGAAGGAAAAAAGGAATATTATTTTTTTCAATGGTTGAGAAATTATGCACTGCTAACTTTACGCTCTCTCCTTTCTTTATTATCTGTCATTTTTGTCCTTCTAACATCTGCTGCAGTTGGACTACAATATTTTCCACTCTTTCCCTTTTCTTCTCTTCATTTTTCCTTCATAGGCAACAGAGGACAAGCAGGCAGTTGATAGACAGGATCTCCAGGTTTGACCTTCTAAGAGGCTGTGCAATTCCGCCTGTCTCCTTTCCAATCCCTCCCACCAGCCTCTCTCTCACTCTGTGCTAAGTGATGGAGATGCAGCTTCATTGAAAATGACGTCTTAAAGAGCTAGAAAAAGGTTACAGTGGCTGACTTCATGACACGGGTACATTATTTATATCCAACTTCCCTGCAGTGCCTTGGTCGCCTAATTGGTGAAATGAGGGATTTTTATACATCCAAGGGACCAGTAACACACACACAAACACTACAAACTACATTTCTTACAATAAGCTTATGGTCAGTTTTGCTTTTCACTTAAAGTATTTCAATGAAGCTTACTGTAGATTTATGAAAATAACTACTAAATTTCTAAAACAATATGAATTAATACATTGAAAAAAGGAAACCAACCAAAAAATCTGCTCTGTCCCATTCAACATCTACCGTCCCATTCAGGAACGCTCTCCTTAAGTTATAAATTAGCTTCATTCATTGTAATTCACTCCCTGCCTTTGGTTCAATATATGAGCTTGGTTAACGGTCTCTACAGGATATCTTGCTGTTATTATAGATGAAAGCCTCTCTAGGGAGGAATCCGCTCTAAAGCCATCATGCAGTGCTGAAGGAGTGTGAACACAAGGCCAAGACCACGCAGCTCTGAACAGATTATCCCTCTACACCTTTCAATCTATTCCACACCTCCAACTCTTCCATTTACGCCATTCTCTGGAGGACTGGTCTTTAAATAAATGAGATTCAATCAATCAGAGATGATTTGCAATGCATTTATAATGTTAGCTTACACACATGAGGACAGATAGATTTCTGTAGGGGAATTATGTCCTAGAACGCCACTACAAAGAGATGTATTGCATAGGATTTTGGCCTTGAAGGAATTGTTCATCCAAAAATGAAAAGGTTGAATAAATGATGATGGAATTATGTCATTTCAAACCTGTATGAATTTATTTTTCTGCTGATCACAAAAGGTATTTTGAATGTTGGTACAGTTTTAGTTACTATTGGCATTTACTGTCCATTGAAACATTTTTCAAAATGTCTTCATTAATGTTTCACAGAAGAAAGAAATTATATGAGGGTGAGTAAATAGTGGCAGAATTTTCTTTTTTTTTGGGTTGAACTATCCAGAATTTCTCAAAGCAGCATTCAAAGGTTGTCTGTTTTTCTTTTTTTTAGATTTATTTTTGGCATTTTTTGTCTTTATATTGTTATATGACATAGATGAAACAGGAAGCGAAGTGGGAAAGAGAGAGGGGGGCGGGATCGGGGAAGGTCCTCGAGCCGGGATTCGACCTCAGGATGCCTGCAGCACAACGGCGCTTTATATCGGCACGCTGCCCACAAGGCTATCGGCGGTGACAGCTGTCTGCATTTCTGGTTAAAAATTACAGTTTATAATTTAAAATTTACTTCTGAATGGCTCACGACTTGCTTGACCATCAAGCACCTTTTGTTTTCAGTTTGGTGACAATGGCGATTTCATTGGGTTGGGATTACACACTTACATGTCTGTAACTGGAGAGGACAGGGCACAGGTGCAGGGAATGTTCCAAATTATGGTTGGCAAGCCCCGCGACAAGCCAGAATGAGCCACAACATCTGTCTCTGCTGCTCGGCATCCGGCTGATCAGAAGTCAATTATAAAAACGTTAGCACCCCTGCAAAGGTAAATCGCCTTCCATTAGGAATAATCATTGCTCAATGCTTGTGTGTGTGGCACTAATTTAGTTTTGTGAGGGTGCTTTGAGATGAGAATGGGGGTGAAGTGACAGAGGAAGAAGGAGAGTGAGAGAGATTGCTTTAAGCAGTAATTTTCAATAGTCTTGATGGAATCATGTGAACCAAAACATTGACGATACACGCAAACCCACAGATCTGCCTTGTGTCTCTCATTACATTACTGTCTTAAAAAAGGGGAGAAGAGTTGGGCTCTGTGCAGCGTCGCCCATCTGACAGCCCACAAAAGAAAACATATTTAGATTGAATTAAATTGACAGCCCCTTGACATAAGAACTGATTTACAGAGGACAAGATATCACAGCTCAACCCCCCCAATATATAGACTTTAAAGGAAAGCGCCCAGCGAAGACAGACAGGAATATGCTGTTCAAAGATTGGATTTTCTTTTTTATATCTACAAAGGAACATGCATACTCAAACACACACACACACACACACACACACACACACACAAGCGCTTCCCCACATTCACACACACACACACACACACACCGTCCATGATCAGGTTGCAAGCGTCGTGAGAAAATGAGAAGGGCTGTCAGTCAAATGGAGAAATGATGCAGGATCTGTCAGGCCTGCATATACTCAGAAATTGATTGGCAAAACTTTCATAGGGAAAAACTATAGCAAACCTTTGCAGAGTTTCTCATCTCAAGACCTCAGTGAGAACGCCTGTGGAGAGATATTGTGATCAGAGATTTGCAGGGAAAAGGACAGTGCACTAAAACGGTTAGTGCATTGACTCATGACCACAGAACACAGAAACACTACAGCCTTGGAGAGAAAGAATCTACTACCAGCATTGTGACACTATCCAACTGCTATAATCTGACATCAAATAAAACAGTAAGTATATTTAATTTGAGCAAATTAAAGAATAATAGACATAAATAAATACAGAATTTCAAATTTAAATAAACCATGAATACAACCACATGATTACATTATGCTAAAATAAAATAATACTTTTATTATTATTAAATAAACTAAATGATATTCCTGTCAATAAGTTTGCACTGAAGGAAATTTGTGTGTGTCAAAGAAGCATGTTGATTTAGTTAGCATTATCTACAGAGAAACTGAAAATGGCACAAACCCATACTGCGTGGCACAATAAAAAGAAAAGTAGAAAAGTAAAAGTAAAAAAAACAACAAAAAAAACAATCAACAGTTTTTGTGCCCAGGGCCCACGATCTCTTAATCCATCTATACTTTTCTCAGAACGGCACAGCCTCCATCTTCAGGGCCACAGACAATAGAGCGCCAATCAATAGAGCTGACATTGAAATGCAAGCAAACAGATTGAAGGTAAAGGATGCCATGGCAACAGGCATTACTGAGTCTCAAACTCGAAGGACAGTTCCATCAAAATGACTTCATTAGACAGTCTAACACTTTTATTTGCATGCATTTAATCCACACACACAAAAAACTAATCCACTTCAATTAACTTAGTACTTAAAGTTGCCAAAACAGCATTCGCAAGTAGATCTAGGAGAATTGTCTTAAAATGAAAAATTTTATTTTAATATCAATGATTTACCAAAAATGTAAAATATGTGAAAGGGCACAGATGGTGATTTTGTTCAAATCTGACTGCAAAACCTCAGAACAAGTACAACTTTTCAAATTAAGGGCCAGTTTTACTAAACAGGGCAAATTAGCGCAAGAATGCAAGTCCAAAACAGCGCCGAAGGGAGGGGAAATTTCTGCGGGCGATTCACTAACAATGCACAAATTAAAGAACACAGATGCAACATCTCATTTACATATCGACCAACGCAATATACCAAGCACAGCGCAAATTAGCGTTGTCGCAAATAAAGAATAAAATAAAGAAGCCACAGTACGTTGAAAAGGACCGGAGGACAAAAAATGAAGGTTTGCTAGAAGTTTTGATAGACCTGGTATTGCGTGACTCCTAGTTGAGGGTTCCAAGTCTTCTTTTATTTCCTGAAGCAAATTAAAAATAACATGTCTTGGCAAACGATATGTTCGGATAATGTGTTCTTCTGGCATTCAAAATAAATTAATAC
>NW_015629065.1:1777707-1794980 GCF_001515625.1 Sinocyclocheilus rhinocerous
AAATAAAGAAGCCACAGTACGTTGAAAAGAACCGGAGGACAAAAAAATGAAGGTTTGCTAGGAGCTTTAATAGACCTGGTATTGCGTGACTCCTATAGTTGAGGGTTCCAAGTCGTCTTTTATATCCTGAAGCAAATTAAAAATAATATGTCTTGGCAAACGATATGTTCGGATAATGTGTTCTTCTGGCATTCAAAATAAATTAATACGTGTGGAAAAAAATCCTCTCCCTTCTCTCTGTTCTCTGCGGTGCCTTCTCCTAGCAACAATAATTGCAACCGTTTCAAGCGCAAAATAAGACATGCTTTTTTGGGGTGTTAAATAATGGTGCAAATGCCAGTAATTTGACGAGCGCAAACATTAGTAAAACGCGTTGCTTGATTCATTTGAACACTCTCCTACCATACATTTTGCATCTGAAAGGGAAACTCCTATAAATGCATATTCAATAAGGTCTGGCGCAAAATAACTATCTCCATGCCTTTTCAGCGCTAATTCGTCACTGCGCGTCTTTAGTCAAACCTGACAGTACTATTTTAATGCCAAAAGACGGTTTGCGCTGGTGCAAGCTGTTAGTAAAACTGGCCCTAAATGACATTTCAAAGTAAAATAAGTATTTACTAAAGGTTTTTAAAACTTTAAAGATCTTTTTTTTTGTCCTGGGTGGAAAAGTTAATAGTCCTAAAGAAAATTTGTAATGTCCTCTGACAACTCCAAGTGCATTTCAAATCCACTTTTTCCACTTTTTACTGCAAACTCAGTGACCCACCTGGTGGCATTTTCATTCCCATTTTCCCTGCACTTAAACCACTTAAACAGGAGGGCAAGATCACAGTGCAGTATGGGAAAGTAACCTCGATGGAGGAGCAAAACTGGGTTTCATAGCTGAGGGGCACATACACACACACAAAACACATATACACATTTTGTGTTTCTACCATGTTCTTCTTTTGTTCTTATACTGAAGTAATGATACTTTCTATCCTCTACATCTAAATCTTTACATTTTAGATCATCATGTAAGACATTTTTGGTAACACTAGGCTCAATAAGTTTATGTATAGTTAATGCATTAGGTATCATAAATTAACAATACTTTAATCTGGATTATTACATGGCTCCCTGGGATACTCGAATTCTGATTGGTTAGTTTTGGTATGTTATTCCTCGTCTCTATTTGCGTGATGCAAAGCTGTGTAATTAGTGATACGACTGTTTATTATGCGTTAAATGTCTGTCTTGTCTGAACTTTGTCTAGGCTCATAGCCATTTGTTAGGAACTGTTTTCATTTGCAGAAGTTTTGCATTGAATATTTCAACTCATATCAGTATTTCGAGTCTAATTATTTATTGATGTGGCAAGTAGCCATGTAACAAGCAGGATAAACCTCTTCAAGATGATGTAAGATCAGCCTGTCGGGGTTTATTCGGCAATAACAACCGACTGGATGTACATTTATCCCTTACTTAATAAACGCTGTAAATGTTTGATTTATACATTTACTACTGATAATACATTTTTAACATTTCAAGGGTCGGATTTACTGAACAGGGCAAATTAGCATTAGAGCGCAATTCCATAAAAGCACCGATGGGATGGGAAACTTCTGCGGGGGATTTACTGACAATGCGCACATTAAAGAACACAAACGCAGCCAGATCATTTCCATAATGACCAGCGCCATCTACCAAGAGCAGCGCAAATTACCGCCTGCTTTAAGACTTGCATTTTATGGCCGTTAAATAATGGCGCAAATACAGGTAATTTGATGAGCACAAATGTTAGTAAATCGCATTGCGCGATTCATTTTAATACTCTCCTACCATAAATTTTGCATCTGAAAGGGAAACTCCTATAAATGCATATTCAATAAGGTCTGGCGCAAAATAACTATCTCCATGCCTTTTCAGCGCTAATTCGTCACTGCGCGTCTTTAGTAAAACCTGACAGTACTATTTTAATGCCAAAAGACGGTTTGCGCTGGTGCAAGCTGTTAGTAAAACTGGCCCTAAATGACATTTCAAAGTAAAATAAGTATTTACTAAAGGTTTTTAAAACTTTAAAGATCTTTTTTTTGTCCTGGGTGGAAAAGTTAATAGTCCTAAAGAAAATTTGTAATGTCCTCTGACAACTCCAAGTGCATTTCAAATCCACTTTTTGAACCGTTTACTGCAAACTCAGTGACCCACCTGGTGGCATTTTCATTCCCATTTTCCCTGCACTTAAACAGCATGTTCCTGACACCTTTAAAAAACAAACCACATCGCTTTTACCTGGAGAGCTTGCATTAGATAGGGCATAATTTCAAAAAACAGCATATTATCTGACCCTAGGAGAGGAAAGCAGGAAGTCTGTGCCGTGGATTGTGTATTGGGAGGGGTGTCCTCTGGGGGGGGGCTCTCTGCACTCGAGATGTGGAGATATGGAACGAGGCATTAATTGAGCTGCCTGCAGAGGGGAATAGCATAAGGAAGAGCTCATTAAAAATGATTATTAAAGAAACAAGCAGAGCAGCAGTGCTCAAGCATGGCCAAAACACTCAAGACAGAGGGGAAACAGCTTGTGTCGTTCTGCCATGAGGACATAACTTACACTAAATACGGAGCAAAAAGTCACACACTGAACAGGGTAGTCCAAATACATGCACACGAACAGAAAGTCAAATTAACTGTGAAATATCGTGTGTATTAGGCAAACCTTCTGTGACAGAAAAGATTCTTAATTGTAAGTAAGCTGAGACATACAGAAAAGCCTAAGCTTTAAAGTATAGAAGAAGCTTTTTCATTTTCAGATTGTAAATGTGCTCTTCAGCTAACTTCTTGTTCTCACTGTTCAAGTGAAATTCAGTTCACATTCAACATTTCAGCTAATAAAGACACTGTAGCCTATTGAACCTGTTGCTACGTCTATTGCAAAGCTTTTGCCCTGTTTCTCAGCTCAACTGGCACAAATATTAATATTTTGCACTGTAGATCTAGCAGTGAGCCTTAAAAATATGTGGGCTTGCACTTTTAAAGTAAACTGCAACCAAACTGATTATCATTTAAAAATAAACATTTAGAAAATGTTCCCCAAAATAGAGAATAAGTTTCTTTCTAGGACTTTTTCCTTATTTTATTTCCTAGTGTTATTTATTTATTTAGATTTTTTAAGCTAAGGTTAAGAGTCTTCTATTTTGTTTAGTTATTTTACATTTTAATTCGTTATTAGAATATACATAAAAATGTGGCACTATAAAGCAAATTACATTACATGCTAAAATACAGGGCTGTCAATTTAACACTTCAATTTAATGTGATTAATTTTAAAGGAAATAAACTCTCTCTCTTTCCTTCGGCTTGCTCCCTTTTATCAGGGGTCACCACAGCGTAGTGATCCGCACAGCCGATTTGGCACATGTTTTACACTGGATGCCCTTCCTGCCGCAAACCAGCCCTGAGAGTGCACAAACTTGTGCAAAGGAAATAAAATAAACTAAATGCGATTAATCGTTTCCCCACCTGGCTCAGATGAAATGAAACAGCCAAAAATATTAAGTTACACATGTAAATAGTTCAACAATTAAATAGAAGAGATGGAACCACTGATCTATAATAGAGAACTGGATTGCTCATGACGTCATAAAAGTGAAGCCACCGCACCACCATATTTGTATTCCCTAGTATTCCTAAACATTCTATTGAATTAATAGGAAATCGTACGATTTTAATGAGAAAACATCACCTAACAAGTCAGCATTTTTATATCTGAAGTATCCCTGTATATTCTAACAATGAAAACATCCTAAGTATGTAAACGGTTATTTGTTTAATGTCGGGAATTTCCCCTGCTTATTAAAAAGTTGCATTCATATACATTATAGTAGCGAATATCAGATGAACATGAATATCAGACTGACAAGATCCTCAACACATGTATAACAGTTGATAAAGTGCTCATTCTGAAATCTGAATATACCGTATACATAGGGCTGGGTATCATTCAAAAATTTTCGATATCGATACCGATACCGATACCTTGACTTCGATACCGGTTCCTGAACGATACTTTTTTCGATACCAATTTTATGAAATCAATTTTAACAAGATTACATTATCTAAAAAAAAAACTTTGGTTGTATTTTTCAGCTTGTTGATGTTTATACAAACTCAAAGACTCATCTCCTGAGCCACTGCACAAAGGAACAAAATGTAACCAACACAAATCATATAGTTTATATAGTTTCAATAAAGCTCAAATAGTCTTCAGTTTACACATCTGTTAGGCTACATTTACACTAGTTAGTGTTCGTTTTAAAACGCATAGCTCAGACAGAATCATGATTTCTATTTATTTTCCACTGATTTAAGGCCCGTTCACACCAAGCACGATAACTATAAAGATAACGATAAAGATATAGTTCATTTTTCAGCTTGTTGATGTTTATACAAACTCAAAGACTCATCTCCTGAGCCACTGCACAAAGGAACAAAATGTAAAGCTCAAATAGTCTTGGTGGTTTAAAGTGAGTTTTGAGTAAAAGCGGAATATCAATCTTATTTATTGTCTTATGTAGCATGATGCTACAGTTTGCATGAATGGTCACATAACACGCGCTTTCGGTCGTGTAACGTTAGTATGAATGGACATCTGCATATGATCGGAACTCCATGCAGCTCCCGCGCTACTCTCCATTGGAAATTAATGACCGGTCTGTCGCTTGTCGTTTGTCGGAGATAGTGGAAAGCCGGCTTGAAACGCCGTGGAAACGCCAGTACGGTGAGGATCGTTTTCATTTTAAAACATAAACGCACCAGTGTAAATGTAGCCTTACATCTAAGGGGGCTGGGACGCATTAGCACTACAGCCTCACGTGTGCGCCACATCTCTGAGTGTAACCGGTGTAAACTAGTAGGTGTGTTCGACTTGACGCGGACCGACTGTGCAGACCGATCGGTGTATTACAGTACCACGAGAGCTAAAGAGAGCAGACTGCTCCGTGCGCTTTCGAATCGCTCTCGCGGATGATCGATCTGCGCCGCACCTCTTCTAGTCGAACACACCGACTAGTGCTGCAGGCTTATTGACTCACTGACGCTGATGAGATTAACCCCTTAGGTATCGAAATTTGGTACCGAACGACGAGACGTTTTTCGATACTCGATGGTATCGAGGCAATTCGGTCGGTGCCTAAAAAGTATCGAACTCGATACCCAGCCCTATACATATACCTTAATTTGCCTTGTACAGTTATTCACCATTTATGTAATTTTGTTATAGTTTTTTATTCATACAGTAGGCTAACTGCAAATGTTTCAACAATGATTTTGTTAACAGCATTCATTTTGAAGCAAGACAATGATTTAAACGTTGGTTAAATTAATTATTAATTTAACATAACATTTTACATGGAAGTAAATGCTAGTAAAACATCATATTTGCGCGATCTTGGAAAGTCTGAAATAGATGTTGCTCAATCAGGACATTAAAAATATACACATCTCAGCTTATTCAGAGAAAATATGGTGACTACATATGGTACGGACTTAAAGACATGATGCTTTATTTCCAAGATTATGCATGGTAAGCTTTGAATTACAGCTACATCATAGAGCAATATAGTAACAGAGGCTTGTATTTTATTATTCATTGTATATTCAAATCAATTTCGGATACTAATACCAGAAATATGTTCATGTTTAACAATTCCTGCATAGATACTGTACGTGCATAAAGAAATATATTTTATGTTGGATCAGTTACCTGTGTCAGCAGTGTGCAGCAGACACACCCACCTTAACGATTTCAATATATCGCTTATCCTGCCCAAAAAGACAGTAAACATTGCAGATAACATCTGAAGTAAAAATTAATTTACATACACATAACATAAAAACTAATCCTGTGTGACCGATACGCTTAAAATCGGGTGATTTTAGGTAGTGATGCACGATCATGATTTTTCATGGCCGATTCCGATACCGATTTTTTACAAGCAAACTGGGTACCGAACGACGAGACGTTTTTCGATACTCGATGGTATCGAGGCAATTCGGTCGGTGCCTAAAAAGTATCGAACTCGATACCCAGCCCTATACATATACCTTAATTTGCCTTGTACAGTTATTCACCATTTATGTAATTTTGTTATAGTTTTTTATTCATACAGTAGGCTAACTGCAAATGTTTCAACAATGATTTTGTTAACAGCATTCATTTTGAAGCAAGACAATGATTTAAACGTTGGTTAAATTAATTATTAATTTAACATAACATTTTACATGGAAGTAAATGCTAGTAAAACATCATATTTGTGCGATCTTGGAGAGTCTGAAATAGATGTTGCTCAATCAGGACATTAAAAATATACACATCTCAGCTTATTCAGAGAAAATATGGTGACTACATATGGTACGGACTTAAAGACATGATGCTTTATTTCCAAGATTATGCATGGTAAGCTTTGAATTACAGCTACATCATAGAGCAATATAGTAACAGAGGCTTGTATTTTATTATTCATTGTATATTCAAATCAATTTCGGATACTAATACCAGAAATATGTTCATGTTTAACAATTCCTGCATAGATACTGTACGTGCATAAAGAAATATATTTTATGTTGGATCAGTTACCTGTGTCAGCAGTGTGCAGCAGACACACCCACCTTAACGATTTCAATATATCGCTTATCCTGCCCAAAAAGACAGTAAACATTGCAGATAACATCTGAAGTAAAAATTAATTTACATACACATAACATAAAAACTAATCCTGTGTGACCGATACGCTTAAAATCGGGTGATTTTAGGTCAGTGTTTTGGCTGTCGGCCAATGGTGCTCTCTGCCGGTAGGGAATAGTAAGATGGTGGTTCGAACACTTCCGGTGGCTTCACCGCCTGATGGCAGTTTAGAACAATGAGCAATCCATTCATTTATATAGATCAGTGAATGGAACGCAAAAAATACGCTCTATGAGGACAGCATTTTGGACAGACTGACAAGTCTATTTTAGGCAGATTGACAAGTTTGAAAGCAAAATGGATTGCTGTGTAGGTCAGTGACATACTGTACATAGAACATACTGTATTGACTATAAAGGCATTATTTCAAAGATTTACTACTCTTCAATGATTTTTATTTAATTATCTTAAATTAAGGGTTTTCTCAGTAAACACTGAGAATAATTGTAATCCATTTTTAATTTTAATTTTACTTTTGAATCAACAGTAATAGTTCAATATGATACTTTTTGGCATACGATTCAGCAGATTTACACAGATATGAATGGTAATCTCGAGTGACCAATTGCCCAAATATGCTACTCCTAATATCACACAACAAGAGCAAAACATTTAAACACATAGCACTTCAAATGAACACCTAGAGTCTAAAACAGCAAAATCTCCAGATCGTCCTTTCCTCTCTAATTAGGCTGCAGCACTCCATCACCTGCTGGTAACAACAGACACCAGATTTACATGTCCATACAATTCATGGACATAAAAATCAAATCACTGAGCTAGAGCTGAAAGGTCTGCAGGAGCTAATATCACGGGACTTTAAACCTTAAGATTCATGCTACTTGCACAAAATTGCTGAAAAGGGCAACATGGTAGGAGAATAGCTGGGAAATCTTATCACCTTGCTCTGAAACCACCGTGGAAGGAGACATGGAAAAATATAGGGTAGCATGAGGGAGAACAGTGACAGTGTGACAGAAGAAGCAGAGCTGCTGTTGAGTGCCTGAGAAATCGTTTCCCTCCATGGCTCAAGTCTGTGCTCTCCTCCTCTCTGTGGCATGCCACGATAGGGTTCCTTTATCAGATAAAACAGCTGACTAATCTGCTAATAGTCAGTGTGTGTGCAAGTGTGTGTGATTGAGTGAAAGAGACAGACAGTGAGAGGGCACAGAGGAGCATCTCTTTGAGTTTGTGGTTCTGTGTATTCAATCCGATGCCCTTCGTGCCATTACTCACTTCCTGTCCCAGGAGCACAGAATCTTTTTCCATATATTATAAATGAAAACAGGACACTCACTCTCACACTAGCCTGAGGAAAGAGAATCCCAAGAGAAAAGAAGAAATATGGTTGAAAATGGGTAATACTCTCATTTGTGACATTTTACTGAGTCAGGTTATAGTAATGCATATCTATTTGGATGGTCATAGTTTCACATGGGGATATGCACAAATATTTAACATCATCATTTATTGGTGGTAATCAGTTATTTGTTTTTGACAAAAATCATTGTCTTTTGGTCATTTAATTCCCATCCAAATCATTCATCCCCTCCAGTGGGGCAGTAACGCCTTGTGGTACCATCTCTGAGAGGCACAAAATCACTTTCCAGAACATTTTCCAGAACGCCTAAGTGCAAAACATTGAAACTTTGCAAATTATGTTCCTGACCCACAATTTGCACGTTGTATTACTTCCACCAACAAGACTGTAAGATATTTGTTGTGTTTCTAATGTTGTTTCTCAGTGCCATGCTCAAATATGTTCATGTTCATGACTGACCATAAAGGGTTAAACATCTGGAATTTGTCACAGAACTCCTTTGCCCCACCAATGCTTTATTATGGTGAAGCCATATTTTCTTTTAAATAGAAAATACAAAGTTAAATCTGTTTTTAAAAGTTAAGACTGGTCCAATTTTTTTCAAAATGAGTTCCTGCTGGCAAGAGATTCAGATGTAAATTAACACACAAACCTAATGTTTATCAATCAATCAAACAATCAATTAATAGGGAATTCTGCCCAAACTTTTTTTTCCTGAGGCGCTCGGAAAATACTAGCATTTCTATTTTGGACAATCATGAAATCATTGAGTGCCTGTAAATGTTAAAATTACTGCATTTACCCATGTAAAAAAGAGCGACAGCTAAACCATACTTGAGTAAAAGTACAGATACTTTACAGTGAAAATTACTCCACTACAAGCTACAAGTCACCAATTCCACCAAGTAAAAGTATCTGATTTTAACAGTACTTAAGTATTTTACTTATAGTAAATATAGGCTCAAAGATTCACTAGTCAAAGAGACATGCCAGTAAAAAACTGTAACGTTGTGAAGAAGCTGGGGAAAACAGGCAGAGGCAAGGATCTATGTACAGGTATTTAATGGAAAACCAAAAACCACAGGGAACAAAGAACAGAATGATGGGCAAACACACAACCAATACATTCAACAACTCACAAGGAACTAAATAAACACTAGTGCTATATATACACAGGGGGCAAAAAAAAGCCTAACAAGATAAGACACACCTGGGGAGACTAATCAAGGAACCAATGACCAAACGGACTACAAACTGACTACAAATACCACAGGAGACATAAAAAGTGACATAAAAGTCCAAGACAAGGCACAGAGAACCTGCAACAAAAACAAGAGTTGATTTGTGAGAGAGTTGCGAGAGCAATCACGTTAATTTTCTAAAACCAAAATATAACTGAACACCTCAAAATTGCAACAAAAAAAAACAATATCCCTCAAAAGGGTCTCTTCAGTGTAATGGATAAAAAAAATGTTTTAAGTAAAATTAAAAAGTCAAAGCTTTCTTGCACTGGATGTGCTGGTTTCGGCCTCATTGCTGGCTGCAGTCATGTTTTCATCCCATGTATAAAACACCTGTGATTCACAACTACTTTCTAAGGAACCCGCAATCACGTAAAGTAGTCTTGTTGACATGTTTGGGCGAGTAAGGGTAAAATGCACAAGATATAGAACTTTCAGTGCCCTGTATTTGGAGATATCATGTCTTTTGTAACAGAAATAAACTGCAGCAGGAAAAGCTAGGTGCCATACAAATGTAATGTGTCATTACAGAGTGTCCAAAAAGATACTCAAGTACAGTAATAAGTTACATTTACTCAAATATATTACATCTCTGCTACAGACTACACATGACACAATACAAGTTTTATTTGCTCATTCATTTATCCCAGTTCATGGGTTTACTAGTAAACTCTAGTAAAACTTTAGTTTATCCTAGTGAATGGGTATAACAGTGCCACCTTAGTAGGCCCCCCTCATCACAGGACCCAGGACAACATCAGGCCTGCCTTATTTGACAAGACTATTAGCAATTTTTTCTTCATAATAGTCAACAGACTCTTATGAGCAATGTTCCTGATGTTCTATGGCATATTTAAGGACATTACCCCTCTCTAAACGGCTTTCATGGTCACACTGGCACGCAAACACAAGCTGCTATTACTGTGGACAGAGCTTCCACACAATACAGCTTATAATAATGGCCAGTGCCAAGGACTGAGGTGGGCTGAAAAAAAAGGGAAGGAGGAGAGGACATGCGCCGAAGTGACACAAAGAAGAATGCCACGTATAGATGTCAGCCCCTCCCTCACTCCCCCTCTCAGTCTTTCAGATCTCCATCCCCCTGTCTCTTGGTGGAAAAGGTTACTAAATGTCACTAGAGAAGTTTTCATCATCTTCAATGGCTGCGGGGACCAAGGTATGTGAGAGATGGAATGTATTGTACTGGCACGTATGAGAATGGAGAAGTCGGTGTCACCGCAACTAGACAGCTAATGTCCGGGACCCTCTGTTCACAGGCAGAAGGGGGGGGGGACCATTCCCGAAAGATGAAGCTTGCTATTATGGTAAGGGGCGTTACATTTCTGACGAGTGCTTGCGGTGTTCGGCCAATCACAGTGCACTGGGTCAGCTGGCCAATCAGAGCGGACTGCGCTTGTCAAAGGAGGGGGCTTTGTAGAAAACGAAGCGTTTGAGAGAGGCGGGGCATAGAGGACCTACAATAATGTACAGTATTTGAAAAATAATGTGTTTTGTGAACATTAAAGCATGTCAACATATTCTGTTACACCAAATACACAAAATAATGATCTTTAAAAAAGCATCATATGACCCCTTTAACACGAAAAGAACTAACCAGAATTTTAATCAATGCACGATAAACTTTAAGTGAGCAGTAGATGATAGCAAAGATAATCTAACTGGAAGAATAGGCAAAATGAGTGTACAATTAAATATCCTGTATTGGCAAATATAAATCCAGAATTGTTTGATACAATAAATTATAAATAATACAATAAATAATAATAATAATATTGTGTTATTATAATGTTATTGTGAGACTTTATATTATAGTTTTTATATTTATAGTTCATTCTTAGTTAAAGTTTTAGTATTTGTGTGGTCATTTTTATTAATTTTTTAATACGTGTAGAGTGTTATTTATTTTATTTTTAATTATTTTAGTACATCAAGTTAAATTAAATTGAGAAATGTTGCCTTGGCAACTAGCTGATAATATCTATCTATAGATATTATATATATATTATATATATATACATACATACACACACACCTTACTTTATTTTAAGAAATGAAAATAATTTTTATGTTCTTAGTTTTTAGTTAACTATAATAACCCTAATAAATGAGAAAAAAAATCACTGTCATCTGATGACTGCATCCCTAATCATCATGTTAAACGTGGTGCCAAAATGCTACTGAGATTGAGCATTCAGAATAACAAAATTTGCTTGAATGCAGTTCATCTGCAATTAAAGCAATAGAGAATTAAATTCACTTCAAATGACTGCGTCAGATCGTAACCCTCTTGAAACAACAAGCAACATTATGATCGAGCCCCACTTTCCTCTTATCCGCCCCTCTGTGCTTCTTTCTGTGGTGTAATTACGACTTATCTAAAATACTTAGGCAGTCATACAATTATTCTCCTCTCTCCACATAAATTTCCCTCCCTCCATGGTCCTGCATCCATATTTGATGACTTGTAGATTTGCAGCCCTTTATAGTAATGACAAACTTGACCCTGGTGACAGTTTAAGGGCTGCTAAAGAGCTCTTAGAAACGCGTCAGGAAATAAATGTAATATTCCAGTGCTTTGTGTTTTCGCTCCAGTCAAAACCAAGTCATTCCTCCCAATTATGGCACCACTCAGCCAAATCGTGCTCTCCGAATCCACACTCCCTTTCTTATTCTCACCAACTCCTTCTGACATCTATAGACAGACAGTTAGAAAAATTCACAACACAGCACAAAGCAAATGATGATACATTTTGTTAAATGCTGCTGTTTGATAACAGCTCAACTCACACTTTTGTTTCTCAAGTGTGGTAGATGTTAGGCTAGGTGTATGCACTCAAAATGTGCCTAATTTGATTAAAGAGATGATTGCATTTTTTGTTTGTAAACAGAAAACACATTAACCTGCTAAAGTGAGTACAACAGGACTTGGATAAACGCGCTGTAGCTAAATGAAGCGCACATAAACTAATTATGAGCATGATTAAAACCTCTCTCTCTTTCGCTCTCAGTTTAAGCATGCCAGTGTTGTTTATGGGAAGGGGATTACTTTGCACAATGATATCATTCGCAGAGATAATTTGTGACACTAACATTCAATTGTTCCCCATTAACGTAATAGGCCTTCTCGCCCACAAGTTGTAGAAGGCAAAAATAAAATACTGAGAGACACTGAACATTACTCAGATTGTCAGTTGAAGTCTATTGAAAAAAAAGAGAATCTGAATCCCTCCTGAGATAACATAACATGACAATTTAAAATTGCTGTCTGTTCAAACGTATGCAGCACCAAGACAAAACTAGGGTTGGGTACCGTTTAGGGGTGTGCGATATATATCGTCTGCGATAATATCGTAATTGTTGTTTTAACGATGTGCGATTTGACATTATCGAGTATTTTGCAAAAACCATTCAAAACATCCCTAACGTTACAGAGCGCACGCATATTTACGTGAAGTCTAGACTAGTGCGTGTGCGCATTTAGTGTGTTTTCTTTCACTGCATGATTCAGTCTATTAAAATGCATTTAGAATGATCACAAATTCAAGACATGATGGCAGAAAATTTATATATTTATACCACTTCATATAGTTATTCAATTTCACACGAAGAGTGCTGTTTTTCTCCAAAAATTACCATGATTACAAATGTGACATTGAATTCAATAAACAATAAGTTAATTAAGAGACTTACATTTTAGACACCATATTGCTTGTTTTTGCTCTATTTCGCATTCCGAATACAGCCACAGCGCTGTTTTGTGTCTCTTAGCAACATGACGGTGTTTCATTCTTGAATGAATCAACTGTTTAAATGATTCGGTTCAATCGCAATGACTCACTTATTAACAGTGATTTGCTGCCACCTGCTGGCGGTTTTAATTTCAAATTTCGGCTTTTTCTTTCTTTTCTTTTTTTCATGTTTTTTTGATTTTTTTTCATGTTTTAAATCATTTCAAATAACAGTATTCAACGTTTTATGTTTAATATATCAAAACATTATTTATGCATTTGTAATTGCAGGTTAAATGCATTCATGTCTTGCATTAAACAAAATACATGTGTGTAAATACATCTAAATGCCACTTCAGATGCAGCTTCTGTGTTGATTTAATTTGCTTGGTAACAGCCCAAATGTCTTATTATTCTAATTCCCTGATTAAATGTAAGAATTTGACTCAAAAGATAATGGACAGAAAATGTGCTTATATTTTAAGACTTAATTGCCTTTGATCATTCATGCCAATAAAAACAGAGCAAAAAATATTTAAAAATTAAGTTGCCTGATAATTAATTATACAAACAAAGGGTATTGTGAAGGTCATACGGTCATCATCTTGCTAGTCTGTGCAGAAGCAAGCTAGTGCTTATTGACAACAAATACGACAAGTTCTTTAGTTCACATTGAATTTACCTTGATATTCATTTATTCCACAATATGTTATTCTCAGACATTTGTTTAAATATGTAACCTTTAAAAAAAATCCCCATGCATGAAATCACCTGACGAGCACAGTTTTCCTGCATTGGAAGTTAGGGTGGAACATACTAAATTAAAAAATAGCCAATTGTTCTTGTTCACTTTCGATTCCACGAACACACGCACTCTGTGTAAAGGGAGCACATCTTACAAAATCAGATATTTGTCAATGAGCTCAAGATCTGCTGAGCAGCAAATACTCCAGCATCTTGTCTGTCATCTCTCCTTATTCTCAACCTGAGATCAGTCAAATCTGACTCTGGCAGTACTTCTTGGATGCAGGGTGCCAAGTCCGCCGTTTTTTTTCCACAGAATTAGGCTATTTTTAAACTGTTGCCATGGGTTAATTTCCCAAGTGGGTTTAAGGTTTGAAATATTGCATAAATTACATTTGACTGAAATGTTATTCTGTTTTATTTAAAAAGAAAAAAAGAGCCTTTAACACTAGCATTCTCTATTCTTTTTCTGTTCTATAGACTTATTTTATTTTTATTTAAAAATGACCCTCTAACACTAGCATTCCCTATTCTTTTTCTATTCTATCTACTTGTTTTCTATTTATAAAAACGAAACAAGCAAACATACACACATACACACACACAAACAGCCTTTCCATAAGCTGAGGTAGTAATATATAAAATGTGCATATTATAATACACAAAAATACAAAACATGGTGAAATGGAATGAAATGAAAATTAATTCAACGAGCCGTCCTCTAATTGCTTGTCACTGGCCATGGTTTTAGGAGCTAGATTTTGAAATTGGCGAGGTTGACAAACATTGGGACAGAAAGACGTTGTCCTTTGCCAAGAGCCAGTAAAGAGTAATTTGGTGTCTGACAGAGAAAAAAGATAAAGATTACACTCAACCCATTTATTCAGTTATCAAAGCTTTCACTTATCTTTTGAGTTATCTGAATTTTTTTTCTACAAAAGTACAAAAATTCACCGAATTATTATACAGCCTCCAGTGTGTAAAATAAGAATCTGTCTGCTTACGTTTACAAGTGATTAAAGGGGTGGTTCACTGGTTTTTTTCTAGGCTTGATTGTGTTTATGGGGTGCAGTCGTACTTCTTGGATGCAGGGTGCCAAGTCCCCGTTTTTTTTCCACAGAATTAGGCTATTTTTAAACTGTTGCCATGGGTTAATTTCCCAAGTGGGTTAAAGGTTTGAAATATTGCATAAATTACATTTGACTGAAATGCTTGTATTGAAACATTTGCATTCTATGATAAAACTTTCATGGACTTTTACATTAACTGTTCCCTCCTGGTGGAATGACCTGCCCAACTCGATCCAAGCAGCTGAGTCCTTAATCATTTTCAAGAAACAGCTGAAAACACATCTCTTTCATCTTCATTTGTCCCTCTAACTCTAGCACTCTCTATTATAATGCTAATTCTAATTTTATCTGCTTGTTTTTTTATTTAAAAAATTTGACCCTCTAACATTTGCACTCTCTATTCTATTTTTATTCTGTTTTATTTAAAAAGAAAAAAAGAGCCTTTAACACTAGCATTCTCTATTCTTTTTCTGTTCTATAGACTTATTTTATTTTTATTTAAAAATGACCCTCTAACACTAGCATTCCCTATTCTTTTTCTATTCTATCTACTTGTTTTCTATTTATAAAAACAAAACAAGCAAACATACACACACACAAACAGCCTTTCCATAAGTTGAGGTAGTAATATATAAAATGTGCATATTATAATACACAAAAATACAAAACATGGTGAAATGGAATGAAATGAAAATTAATTCAACAAATTATGCAAAATAAAAGTCAAATGTACAAAATTGATAAAAACAAGAAAAATAAATATTTTAAACAAAATACTATCAAATGTAAAGTGTCACACAGGCAACTGTGGGAATGCAGTTTGTGGTTTTCCACTATAAATTATATGATGATGGTAAGTTTGTTCATCCAAATCTGTACATTTAACAGTATTTTACTGTAGAATTACATAATTTTCTCTTACCACTGAAATAAAACTTTTACAGTGTAGTCACAGTTATGAACCATGACTTCCTACTTGCTAGTTGGTGTCAGGGTGGTATTAGGGGCTGGGACACTGTCATTCTAGAGAATATTTGATCAGACAAATGTTGTTCAGAACAAGCCATCACTATATATTTGATCGGTTTTCCCACAAGAAAAACAATGCATATTTAAAATGTACTTATCTGATCAAGTGAATTAAATCAATATTTAGGAGTACACTAACCTAAAAATGAATTGACTAAAAACCGCAAAACCTAGGCCTAATTTGATTTCATGGGGTCAAGGCAGTCTATAGAAAAAGTAATAGACTCAACTACAACCAAACACTTTCAATCTTTCACACAAGTGAAATAAAGCAGGGAGAAACTGAAAATCCTGAAATGCATAATTTACCAAATGTCAAGATGTAGAGTTGAGATTAAACTATAAGTTGATTTAGCGAACACTTCAAAAAGCAAACATATCTCTTTTAAATAACGTTTTATCGCTTGTAGAGCTATACTCATGATTTGAGGATGATTTACCACCACATGAGGAAGGTACATTTACAGTTCACAGTCTCTATCCGTTATTGGATATAAGCCTTTTTTTTTTTTTTTACCAAGCACATTATTGGTCTGAAATACTCAAACACCACTTCTCTGGATAAATAACACAGTAACATCAAATTAAATGCAAAACCCTGCACAGCATCAAGCTCTCATAAACCGAGCCACCTGCAGCAGATGTTGATGATGCTGCGTAATTATAAGCGTTGGTGTGACGTGAGCGCATAACCCCGATAAAGCAGATAAAATGATGACAACATCTCTGTCACTTGCTTCTAAAGCACAAATTAAATTCAGCAGGCGGTTCATTTAATTTCAGAGGCCGTTATAATTACTCCACTCCTGTTCGAGCATCACAGTTAAAGTAAACATCAGTTAAAGTAAACATTCCTAATATGGTTCCTCATATGGCAATTAAAATTCAATCTGCAGTGTCTCACCGCTTTCCCTTTTAATTGCTGCTCTCTCACCTCTCTTTTTGCCTTAGCGTTTAAGGAAATAACTACCACTCAGCCGTCCTCTAATTGCTTGTCACTGGCCATGGTTTTAGGAGCTAGATTTTGAAATGGCGAGGTTGACAAACATTGGGACAGAAAGACGTTGTCCTTTGCCAAGAGCCAGTAAAGAGTAATTTGGTGTCTGACAGAGAAAAAAGATAAAGATTACACTCAACCCATTTATTCAGTTATCAAAGCTTTCACTTATCTTTTGAGTTATCTGAATTTTTTTTCTACAAAAGTACAAAAATTCACCGAATTATTATACAGCCTCCAGTGTGTAAAATAAGAATCTGTCTGCTTACGTTTACAAGTGATTAAAGGGGTGGTTCACTGGTTTTTTTCTAGGCTTGATTGTGTTTATGGGGTGCAGTCTAACATGTGTTAGTGCTTCATTTTTTTTAAAACGCATTATTTTTCACATACTTTACCTT
>NW_015629065.1:1795072-1820773 GCF_001515625.1 Sinocyclocheilus rhinocerous
GAGGAACAGGATTGAGAGCCGCTGCCTTAGAACATTGGTTTTGAAACTTGTGAATCCATTAGAATCGTTAGAAGACAGAATCGTGATTCATAATTTTTACGTGCACCCCTAGTTTTCTCTCTCTTCTCTAAAGCAGCGCAGCATTTTCTCTAGCAGCATTTTGCTGCCTTTTCCCGAGGGCGTGGTTTATCTGGGTTTGTGATGTCACGAACCCGGGAAGTAACTCGTTGTAGTCCCTACCAGCCGTTTTGGTAGGCATTAAACTGCCAGAATTTTAAAAGACTATATCTCAGTTTGCATTGAACTTTCAGCTTCGTGACTTTGCAGATATTGTTTATGCTCAAACAGCAACATTAGACACTAACTAATGTTAAAAAACCGAAATCGCAATGATCCACCTCTTTAAAGCAATACTGCAATTAAGGGAAACATAATACATGCTCATACTGTAAGTACAGTACTGTTGTTTTAATCACACTATAGGAATGTAGACAATTTTTTTTAAATAAAAGACCATGAAACCTTGGGGCCAAATAGGCTACTGAATAAGTTTGTAAACGAAAATAAACTCCAATCTCGAAAAATGATAAAGTCCAATAAGAGGAGAGGATCGCACACCACATTGTAGAAAATATAACAAAATGATTTTATTCAGAGGCCAAACAAGTGAAAAAAAAAAACTTGCTCAGTGCAAAGACAAAACATCTTCGATTCAGTATTTACTGTAGCATCTAATGAAATGGACTTTAACATGCAAATATGCATTAATATGCATGGTAACATTTGACAAAGCTTCCAAAGCTATTTCTGCACTGCAATAATATTTGATATGATTTGAATAAAACCATTTCATAAGAAATTTTTCTATGATTATGTGTGCAAGCTTTTCTTCTTGCCGGACTTATAATTTTAAAAGCATTTTTCCCACTTTGACTCAGCTCAAAACATGGTGAAACAGAAGAAAAAATTACATTAAACTTTAAAATAAGAACTAAAGAAAAAATTGCGAGAAATAAAGCCACACTTCTATCCTGAGGTATAAATGAGCTTCAAATCAAAGGGCAAATAAAAATTGTGTGTTGCTTGGTACAAAAAAATATAGGCCTAAACAAAATGGCGGTCAAAACAATCACATTTCTGATTGAATAATTTAAGTAAGGTTAATGCAACAGCGTTTAAACGGGTTTAAAAGGAGCTTTAAGCATTCGTCGTAAATATATTAATCCAACCCAATTCCTTGCTTAATCTGACTATTTGTGTACATGAAACCGTAGCCATCGTTAAGCCGCACAATGGCTCAGTTTGATGTTTTTTTTCCAGTCACCCTCGCACTTTAACAAAAATCCACCTTATTTTTTCTCCCTTCATGTAACCACCTCAATCTCCCCCTCTATCAATCTTAAACAGGAACTCACTTCCAGGAGAGACACCATATGGCTGTTTTTCGTCGTTATGGGTCGCTCTAGCGTCGCAGTAATGAGCGACGGCCGAGGTCTCTGGGAATCCAGTCAGAGCAGAAGAGATGGATGACGCGCCGCGTTCCTCTAGTCAACGGACCAGGCTCGCGCCCGGAGAGGCCAATAGCACCTGGCACGTACCACAGTAGGGGAGCATTTGACGCGTGTCTCGCGCGACCCACTCCATAACACCGCGCCCACACGCCGACATAAATCCAGATGAATGCCTTCATATTTTATCTGATGACTTTTATTTTATGGCTGATTTAAGAGTCTAATAAATGTTGGTCAGTCATATGAGTTCAGAATGTAGTGCACCTTACTTACACCTTACAAGTTTATGCACTAACAGTGAGTCTTAACCGTATAACACCTATTGTAGCTTATAATCTTTGATACAACTTGATTATCTATTATATTTTTAAGAAACAAAAAGTATGTACAGTAGTTATCAAATATGTTACAACAGGCTTTTTTGGAAGATTTATCTGTGTATCTCTCAGTCAGCATTGCATTTTATGTTTTGCCCCCTACAATGAAAACAGAACAGAGCTTTAATCATAATATTACATACTGAGTGACAAATTATATTTATATGCAATTTATATAAGTATAGTCTGTTATAGTGTTATAAAAATCTCATTAATTTAAATACAATTTTTGGCCATATAAATAACTACTGCACATAACGGCATATTTTATATCTTAGTTTTGGGCCTCTGAAAAAAATTATGATTTCGTTTTTTTTTCTTCTTGTGTGTGAGCTCTATATTCTTACTATTTAATACTATACGGGCTATAAAAGCCTGATGTTTCAAATAAACATCAAACACCTTTTCTCATAGATTTACTTTTATACTGTTCTATTTTCTGACTGTAATTTTATGTCAAGTTTTGCAGGGTTTGGAAACTGTGTAGCCTCTGTTTAACATATAATGCAATATTCAAACAAATGGTAAAGACTGATCTTGAATCATAACTACACAAATTGAAAATATGTATTGCACTTAAACATCAACATGTTATAATTACCACTCAGCCTAAGTTCATTTTTTCTTTTTCTCGCAACATTTTCCTCTTCATTTCCCACATGCCCCTCAGCTCTCATTCCATAGTTCTGCTCAGACAAATGATAAGCGAGCAGACACTAATGAGTGGTTTTAAACGGGCCTGTACTGTCATGGGCGCAGGCCAGCAGGGACACTACGGCTCTTATGGTGCTGTGTTAACATTTCACAGCTCAACACTTGCCTATTCACCCTCTTCATATCCTCAGAACGGTAAGCACCGAAGCAGCAAGTTTTCTTGAGAGGGCCCTCAAACGCAGAATTTTTTCGCATTGTGAAGAGATAGCGGTATAATGTGCTGAGGTGAGCGTTGCCTGTCAGAATGCTGAGCTCCTGCTGCTATGTTGGAAGGATAGGGTGAGGGTTCATCTCTGGTTCCATTTTTGTGTTTGTTATTATGCAAATACAAATATGACTCGATTTCAACCTTTCTGTCCAATTATAAGTATTTTTAGTTTGGTTACAGCTCTTGTGCATGGTACAGCTAAAATAAATATGGGATGATGGAGACTGTCATCAAATGAAGCCAAGAATCACATGGATTAAAAATCTCTTTCATGGTATGAAATGCCTCAAGGACAAAGCAAAAGTAAAAATGAAAGAAAAAGAGTAGGAAAGATGTACATGCAACATGATTTTTGTGTAAACAGTGGGGTTTGCTTATTATGCAAGCGCTAATTTCCCCCCAGGAGCTCATTAGAGCCTTGAGTGCAGCAGAGAGAGGCCCCAATCACCCGGTAGAGAGAGAAAGAGACAGAGACAGGGAGAGAGAGGCCAGCCAAGCATATCTACATCATGAGAGAGCACAATGAGACACACTGAGAGTGTGTCATTGTGTCTCTGTGGCACTCACAGACACACACATAGAGCTTTGTCAGGAGTCATTTTAGTGAAATGATTTGTGTTTGTAGCTCTCTAAAACCTGTAGGCGACAATCTTAAAATTTCAAAAGCACAGAATCAGATTAAGAAAAATAAAAAGTACCATTTAATTTTTATTGAATCAAAGAAAAAGAAACAATGGTTAATTGATTAAAAGGGAGGATTTTGTCTGCTAAATATTCACATATATCTTACAATCAATGATGATAAAACTTTGTACTTTATAGTATTTCTGATATAGTTTCATCTTAGCCACATTTTTGACCGAAACAAAAACAAGAAGCATTGGTAGTTGGACAGCAGCCTGAAAATCCACACACAATCACTAAGTATTAACACTGAAATACAGAAATACAGAGAGTCGACCAGATTCAGTTAGGCGTTGAGTATATCATAATCATATAGAAACTTTTTTACGTATTTATATATGTATATATCCAGTATGCAGTCTTTTCGTGGGGATTCAGAGATCCTTCAGTCATGACAGAGCAAAGACGCCCTCTCAGAGACAAGAAAGGGTGAGCTGAAGGAAGCCAGAAAAGAAGGGGCGACTGGACTGAGAGGAATGACAATGGCATTTAAGACACACAGTATGTACGTATGAATAGAATATACAAAGATGTGACCAGTGTGAAATGGGGGTCTGGACTATTGAAGGGCAATCCTCAAAGCAGATGAAGACATTTGAGGGTTGCTTGTAATGGGATGAGTAAGAGGGGGGTGGGAAGGGCTACGGTCCTCTGTATGCTTTCTTTCCATATTATTTCAATTATCATAAGGATAATAAAAAAAAGTTTTGGCTGTCCAGAGCTGAAGTCAAGCAGCAGAGCAAAGTGAGTGCGACTGAGAGCCTGCCACACTAAATTTTCTCTTCCTATATGCTTTCTTTACAATCTCGCTATCATTCTATCTCTTATCCGCCCTCTTATCCCTTCTATCTCCCACAAGCCGGCGAGCTAAAGAGCAATAGTCCCAACGTGACGTGCCCCTCCTCTACAGAGGGAAGACCAGGAAGCCGGAGAAGGTGGAGTACTTCCAGCCGCCCATCAGGTTGCCTCGCTCCAGCTTGAGGTAGGCGCGGTCACCTTTCTCCATTTGAATCAGAACGCCGTTACTGGCCGCTTCGCGTGTGACGTCCTGATCCCCGGCGAAGGCCGAGATCACTGGCCAGCCGTTGTGCATTAGGCTCACCTGGAACATGGAAGCATATAGATTAGCTGGTCGAATCCCATTGGTGCAAAAGAACATACGCTCATACTTTCTTTTGTCTGTCTAATTTTGCTTTAAGAAACTGAAAAGTGAATTTTCTTGAAAAATAGAGTATTTAAATAACTAAGCAGGTATTGCTCGGCTGAATAAAACACGCATACAAAACCCCAATGGGGCAATGTTATTAGTATAAATCAAAGCCTGTTTTAATCTCCTAACTAACAATAATATGCATAATCTA
The DNA here is from genome assembly GCF_001515625.1 of Sinocyclocheilus rhinocerous. Taxonomy (NCBI): domain Eukaryota; kingdom Metazoa; phylum Chordata; class Actinopteri; order Cypriniformes; family Cyprinidae; genus Sinocyclocheilus; species Sinocyclocheilus rhinocerous. The sequence goes on from NW_015629065.1 coordinate 1,799,928, forward strand.
TTTTTGTTCTTTTTCTTTTGCACGCTGACAAGCCCCTTGATAATACAGTAGGCAGCTCCCCGTGAAATCATAAAAGTTGATCAAAGCATTTATGGGCTTTTGCCAGGGCAAATGAAAATGGCACATTGCTTTATTTGTGTCTGTTTTCCTACGCCAGCCATCTTCAGACCGAGCCAGAAGAAGAGCGAAAATGACATTTGATACGGCAAAAGATCTCTCGATAAGGAATAAGCTTGCGATTATTGGAAAGGCACCTTTGAATGTTGTGCGTGACCATCAGATAGACTAAATCAGATGCTATCATTATCAATATGCAAAAACACTGCTACACAATGAGAAACCACTCTTACACAGAGATAAAAAGCCACAAAAGGCTCACCACTAACAAACCCTCATCATGACTCAATGCATTTGTTCGCAGAATCACAAGTGAGAAAATCATCATGCACGCTATACCGTTTTTTCGGCTGCCTTTCACCTTTCAAAAAAACAAACCTCCAGCTTTAAGGCCCTGTAATTCTAATTCTATCCTCATTCTTCAAGTACATGTAAAACATATAAATGGACCATTGTATGGAAGAACCCAAACATGAGATGTGAGATAATGCGAACGAATCGCAACACACAATTTAATGCTGCATTTAACAGAACCAACAGACAGCTTCCTGTCCAAATGACGCAGTGGAGTGATGGAGGACAACCCCCCTCTTTCTCTCTCTCTCTCTCTCTCAGTCCCTTTGCCTGTCTCAGTCATACATAATGGTTGGACACAAGCGACGACAAAATGTTTTCCTTCTCCTTTGTCATATCTATTCACAGGGTCATTATTTTAGGTCAGAGAGTAATTTTCTTAATTACCGTCTGTCACATCTGCGAGTTCAAAGAGAATTGTGCTCCACAAAATATGGGCAGTATATCTGCAATCAATATTCAAATGCATGGCTGTCTGCTGCTTTGTCTGTTGAAAAGTGTTGCTTCAAGCTTTGCATGAGAAGAACTTTCTGTGACAATTTGAATCGCATTGTGCCAGACTCCTCAGTCTGTGTCAGTATCCCCAAAGCTTACATAATATGCATTAACTAAATCATGTTTGTGAGTTTTATGATACAATTAACTTATAATGAAAACAACTGACTAGAATTTTAAATAGACAATGTCATTCCTTGATTTCGACACCTAAACCAGACCAGAATTTTAAAAAACTTTTGCCCATCAGACTCCAATGTTGTCAGATGGACTTGTCCTTTGAGGATTTAAGTACATTACTCTGTGACACAATATAAAATTGACTATAGGGATATGACCAGAGGTTTTGCAATAAAATAGCTAAAATATATGTACACCCAAAGCATGCAGTTTCACTTCCAAACAATTCAGAGATCCATATATACTGTGTGTGTTGCTGGATTATTTATGGAGCATTTCAGATCACTGTCTGTGTGTGTGTGTGTGTGTTTATCATATGTTCTGCATGCTAATAGAGAGGCCTGCTCCGCCCTCTCAGATCAACAGAGTGGAGTTCATGTTTTCTTTGAAGTACTAAGTGTGAAGTTTATAAAGAAGAACAAAGAAAATATTTATTCTATCAGCTAAACAAAGCATTTCACACATAGTCAGCTGTGTTACTCCAGCCAAAAATAAGGAAGGAGTTGAGGACAACTTTGTTCAATAAAAAAAGGAAGAAAAAAATCTATCCAAGATAATATGCTTAAAAAAATACAAATACTTTTTCTGCTTGGTCTGGACACATTAGTTACAAACTAGTTATAATTAGTTAGTAACGAATTAGTAACTAAGCATTATTAGAACAATCCTTTTATTTTAAAATAATCAATTGAAAAGACTGTTCTGTCCTCAAAAGTCTGGCCTTTCACACTTAATGCACAGCACACCCTAATATTGTCCTTTACCTGATTGTGCACAAAACCATTGCATCTGATAAAAAAGGTATAAATAAATGTATGTTGCAAATATAATTCTTGTAATTCCTGTGAACACGGTAGAAAAACCGAACAATTTAAATAGGCCCTCCAATACAAGACTATTCAAGCGCTTGCTCTTGTAATATTTGCCCTAATTGAATTATTTTGTTGGACTAGAGCTTTGGTTTCGATATATGTATCGTCTCATCTTATATTTGTTTGTGTATGTGTCGTATACACAGCTCCAGCTCATTGTCTTCAATTAGTCAATGTTTCAGTGCATTTCAGTGATGAATAGGGAAATGTATGATTCCACTGGCTTCTAAATCAGTCTTCGATCAGAGCGGAATAACGGGATGTAATTGTGAATCCTCTGAGAGACAAGACAGCGACTGCGCTTTAATTAGCCAAAGACAGCCTACATATTTATAAGCATCGCATATATAAATATTATAATATATAGAATTATTTCATTCGGCTATTTGTGCTGTGCAGACTTCAACAAAAACAGGAGGCGAATCTGTCACGCGCGTTCTCTGTCCATGGTCCTGAACACGCGCCAGTCTTGTGTACGCGCCCAATTTTGGGCTGGTTGTTAATCTCGTGCTAATTGAGAGAATAAAAGAAAGCGTTCCTCTCTAGGCGACTGAAATTTTCACATTTCGCCACACACTTTACTGTCACACGCACACCACAGAACACTTCAGACATTGGTGAGCATAAAGGTATGAGCACTTACCTGGATCGTTTGACGATTATACACTTTCACTACGTGGAAATTAAAACTGTATATCCCTTTGCGCGGGGCGAAGAAATTGCTCCTTTCCTCGTCGAAACTTTTACCAACGTTCACAAGTACCTAAAGGAGGATGCAGACATCAGAATGAAAGTCAAATAATACGTAATATCGCGTCTTTTTACTTTAAGTTTTGGCTCTTACTTGAAGTTTTACAAAAGAGCAGCAACCCGTTTAAAGCATTTCGTGATTCATTATATATACAAGAGCAGATGGAGAATAGTTTTATGACTCGAAAAAGAAGTTCACGGCTATTAAGATATAATTGAAAGCCATTAGCCTGTAATTGACCTTTAACGAAGTGGAAGAAAATGTGACACCTCCCCAGACTACACATATCAGTTAAATGTTTAATTGCTGTGATATTTCTTTGATTTTGTGATCTAGTTTGTATTTGTAACCGTGACACAAAAATCCTCCCGCAATTCCCAACTGGCGAACGCGTAAAAAGTAACATCAAACAAAAGAAGTGCCCATTTCCAGAGTGAAAATTTACCTGATCGAAGTAGATCACCATTGTTCGATTGCTCATCTCCGACGGCTCGTGGTTCGTGTTCCTCACCACGGAAAAAGCCACTTTGGCGCTTCCCGAGCGCACCGATATCCCAAGAGCCGTCCCAGTGGGATCCGAGGTGGGATTTGAGTCGCACACGACCAAGCATTTCCCCTCCAGTACGATGGGTTCTGTCTCGTTCTGTGCGTATGCATGACACACTAACCACACTGCGCCTAGCACCAACGTCAACATCATGCCAACTTCACTCAGCACCTAACAGCAGTCTTCTCGCAAAGACGCAGCGCGCTCAAATCCCAAACCAAAACCACTCCAAACCTGTCCTCACTGTAAAACCAAGTCCTTCCAAACAGTTCAAGTCAAAACTACAACAGTTTTTCCCCTCGTTCCCGTCTCAGTCCGTAGTGGAAGAGCCGACTGAAAGCGGATCAAGGCCCTTACCGAGCTCGCGCGCAGTAGAATACATAGCGCGTGGGGTCCGTCTGCTCGCGCGCTCGGTTATTGATATGTGAGATATTAGAAGTGAAACACAAAGGCTCGTGAGCGCAATCCTCCCGCCCTCCTCGCTCTTCCCTCCGGGCCCCCAATCAGCGCAGGAGACGGTCTTTACTTTTCCAATCCTTTTCCAAGCCAGTGCACGGACCGCCTCTTCTCGTGACAGCGCCGGTGGGGTCCCACCCCTCAAAAGAAGTATCTTACAGGTAGACCCTATTCAGCAGACAGAAGGGGATGACACCCCGATCCTCGGAAAATGGGGGCGCGTTATTTTGTCATCGTTCTACCGGACACAAGGACGCGATTTGTTCTTCCGTGCCATGTTAAACTGTTACTCAAGATGAATGGATTGTGAGCGCGAGGAAACTCAGCGGAGGTTGTCTTCACGAACACCGGGAGGAAGAAGTTCACAAAGTTGTTTTTGCTCACTATCGGACACCTATTGCTGAGAAAAGGACACTTCACGAGAGCAGTGATGATTAGACATTCTTCTACAAATGGACAAGCCAGCTTTAAGCCGGGAGGACTATTGTATTTTTAAAAAAGTAATTTTAACAGAAAAATTATGCTACAGCAAATAGGTGTTAATTGGTTACCTTGTGAAATGTAAATAAAACTACATTAGATTTAATGGACAATCAATGTAATTTCACTGTAAAAAAAAAAAAAGGGTTTTGGATGTATTTCACCATGTAGCCTACTACATTTGCATCAACATTTTATTAACATTCAACAAGAAATGACATGTCGTTTACAGTCCGAAAACTGTTTTGTTTCTAGAAACCGTTTAAAATGGTAAAAATACATTCCTGGTAGAAAATAGTAAAGACTTTCCTGCAAGAGCTTTCGCGTCGTATTTTATTAGGCTATATTTTTGCAATAATTTACGTTTATCAGGGTGTTACATGTTTTGACTTAGTTGTTTGTTGAATTATTTCATTTGAAAGCCTGTTGGTGTTTTATAATACTGTGGTGTCTGGGCCTATTTTTAGCTATGGTTCATATAAATGCATATAAATTGCGTTTTTGATTAACGCAAGTCATAATGTGGCCTTCTGTTTAATCACCTGTACAATTATGGCGATTATCATTAGCCTATATTTAAGATTATACAATCTGCTATATTCCACAAAGCAGATTTGAATTGTTCAAGTAGCCTACAGTACGTTGGTAAGTTAACATCAGTTAATGACATAGTATAGTCCATAGTTGTGAAATGTAAAATACAGAGGCACAGCCTCCCATAACGCTTGAAACGTTGATTTTTACTGTGAGGTTCTGGCAACCACGGATGAGAGCTTTCTATTTTACATCTAAAATAATTTTATACAAATGTAAAACACTAATGGACTCGTCCAGTTAATTCAATCGATATCAAAATCAATATCATATTACACTTCCAGCTGACTGTATATACTGACGTAATATAAATATGACAGGACTCATTCTGCGCCAGCGCAGTTCCTACATGACATTTAATAAATTAGATCACTGAGCAGGTTTTAGCAGGAAAAGAGACATGGCGAGCTAAACAAGAACAGAGGACGAGCTTGACATTTGAAAGAAACAGCGACAACAAAGCATGTAGGAGAATACGTGAGTTGAGCTGAAGAGTTCATTAAATTGGATGCCATCCTATCAAGGAGAACAGTTTTTTGTTTGGTATCAGACCTGAAGCTGGTAAAGAGAGGAGTGTATATATATATATATATATATACAGGTGCATCTCAATAAATTAGAATGCCGTGGAAAAGTTCATTTATTTCAGTAATTCAACTAAAATTGTGAAACTCGTGTATTAAATAAATTCAATGCACACAGACTGAAGTTAGTGAAAGCAAAGAGAATAAACAGTATCTCACCATCTGCATCTCACCACCGCTATATCTTAACAGGAGTGGACAGCATGCTGGTCTGGAGTCAGCAAGTCGCCTATTCACTTTATCAAAAAAAAAATTGTTCTAAAGAAGAGATGATGAGCTGTAGGCACAGATTTAGTGAGGTCAGCCACCCACAAGACTGCAGTGGTGAACTGTTTTAAAAAACACTAAAATTGAAAAGTTTAAATTCTGCCTTAAAAGTAAAAAAAAAAAAAAAAAAAAAAAATCAAAGTGGTGTTGAACTTAAAAAAAAAAAACTGCAGCTATACATTCAATGCACTCTTCTCAACACTTTGAATTTAATTACCGATTGAGAAAATTTAACCAAAACTCTAAAAACTCAGTCAAAATTTCAGAATAATTGGATGTAAAGGAAGGCAAAGATTTATAAGCAGTATATATATATATATATATATATATATATATACACACACAGTGCATATATATATATATATATATTCTTTCTTGGATTTTCATCAAAATCTTCCTTTTTTATTCTTTTTTGTTTCTGCTTTTGTGTTAATTTATCCCTCTCATTTTTGACTTTTGAGTTTGGTGGTTATAAATACAAATAAAACACATTCTCTTAAGAATTAAATGTCTTTATGTGACATTTTAAATATTCAAACAAACAGAAACACATTTTGGAAACCATATGTAACTTAATGATTGTAGGCCCTGAGTAGCACATTCATAACCTGACCCATGTCATTTAGAGATCATATAGTATGGACAGATACATTCATAGACGGATGGACAGAAAGACAGACAGATGAATGGATAAATCGATAGCCAGATAGATAGATAGATAGATAGATATGACAGTCGCCTGATGCTGTAGATGAACAATGAAAGCCAGGTTAGTGGAGCGTCAGGACAGATGTTGTCTTGTGACAGCTTCCCTGTGAGGAATGTCCTGTCACACTCCACATCCCACAGGTCTTGTTGCATCATTCTGTTGCCTAAGGTGCTTCCATCTCCCCGCATCATGAAGCGAGAATGATGTAAATAAAGAAATACAGAGAGAGAGAGAGAAAGAGAGGTGTGTCAGTGACATGTTGGGCGTGACGGTGTGTGTGCTGGTGCCAGCTGGCTTGCAATGCCTGGCTGCTAGTGCGGGAAAACACCTCTAGTACATAATAACAAAACGCATGTCTGTCTAAATGATGAGAAAAAGAAAATCAAGGTAAGTATATATCCCTCCCAGCAGAGTAAGACTACCCGGTACACAGTCATTAAAGAACAATTAGCATGCAACCACGTCAGTTCTCAAAAGGAGAAGTTAACAACTAAAGTAATTAGCACACTAAAATATTTATCACCTTGCAAATGACATGTTTTCCCTGAGAGCCTCCATAACTCCAAGCATTCTTTAGTTATTGTTTGTTTATGGAGAACAAAAAAGCAAGCTTCTCATAGAGGTGCCTTGGCTTTGCAGTTTTGTAACTAAATACAGATTCAATTGACTGCAAATAATCCTCCGAGCTAAACTGTTTTCGATTCCAAACAGGATTGGGAGGCATAACTGATATTGCTGCAAGCTTGTTTCCCTTTCTGAAATGAAAGATTGATACTAATCATATTAAAACTTGAGGTTGGCGCACTGTATATTTAATGAACCTTGTTCTCTTTTCATTTTACACATTTTGAGGTGAAAGTGATGATTAACTTGATTAGGAGAGGACTGCAACCAATTTTTTGCTGGGGGTAATCCAATCAAGAATGTAAAGCGTTGTAAATGCAATTTGACAAATCACATTAGTCTGTTATTGGTGGCCTGTTGGTGGCTCGTCAGAAATATAGTTTCTGTCCTGTAGGCGATTCGATAATATGATTTTAAAAGAGTTTGGCTGGAGTCCACTCCAGTGGGGACGCACAAGGACAACAGGGAAGGTGTACATCGGTGTCACCGCTTTAAACTATTTATTATGTGTCAGCAAGGGAATGGTGTATTTGATTTTGAATTTGAATTTGATTTAGAATTTTGGTAGCAAACAGGATGTAGAATTGCAATTCGATTTTAAATGTAAGGAAGCACAATTACAATGAATTGAAATTCATCTAGAAAAGCAAAGTTCGGGAAGCAAACTGTGACTGCTTGGGCAGGGAGAATGAGAGACAGACTCAGTTCTGAATTTTGCACAACCCTGGTATACAGATGGTACAATCCTAATCAAGTTAATAAAAAGACATAGGCATACACTGAACACTTAAAATAATGAATGCTTTGCTCTCTAAGCCAGTGACAATAAGGTTAAATTATTCAAATTGTGTTTTCAGTCAAAATCAGAAAAATCATCGCCTTAATCAGAGTTCGCAAACATAAAACTGCGTAGTCACAGCATCATGAGCGTATGAGAGGCTTTTATCCGAGTGCATTCTCCGATTAGACATTCTTATCTAAACATAAAATATCCCTCTGATTTCCATGTTCCCTGCTGCTTTGTGCTGGAGTTATGGTGCACTCAGCTGGCTGGGAAAATAACCATTAAGGCCTTGCAGTGGAATAGAATAAATATTGCATGCAGTGATATAGGACTCACTTGACTCTTAAAGAGACAGTCACAAGACTCCTTGAGGGCAAAACTGCAGAAACCACTGAATCACTTTGAAAATCTCCACCAACTGTTGTAATTACATGAATGGAAAGGGTTGTGCCATCTTTTGATGTGTCACAGCAATTATACATCAGGTTAAGCAGTCTCTTAGAGAAATCTACATGGTATAATTTCTAGTATACAGCACCATAAACTTGCTATGACTCATATGTCATAGTATATAAAAATAGAAAGCTATGCCTGTGCCCTGCTGCATGTAATATTAGTCAAAGCGGTTCTCCTTCAGAAGAGGATGAGAGGAAGGGAGGAGAAATTTAGATGAGGAGGAAGGCCATTAGAATAATCATTTAAAGCAGCAGCATGCGAGTCCTCGGTGTACGATTCACTTTTATGGTTCAAGATGTCTCCCACCTGGCGCACAAACAATAAACCTCCATAACAATAAAGGAAATGTTTTACATGCAAGCAAGTCCGCACGCACTCTGAATCACCCTGCCGAACCCGGCGAATCTGCTGCTCTGGCCTTTTTTTGGCGCAGAGGCCTCAGACCACCCTCCGCCTGTAACATGTGTAATCATGGCTTTCATTTGGTTACAGGAGCGGAAGGGCCGCCCAGAGATGGCTAGATTAAATCTTCCATGTGTCAGAGGAGAAGAGAAAACAGCATTGCGCTGTCTAGCGAGGGCTGGTGAAAAATAACCTGTCATCACTTTCACTGGTTTTGGCCGCTCTCTCGGTCCTCTATCGGTTCGGCTGTTCAGTCACTCCGTCTCTCTCTGGGTCTAATTCGCGAGGCGGGGTTTTCAGGGGACAAGGTGAGAGACGCAGGCAGTCTGTAATAAAGAGAGACAGCCTGATAGGAGGCAGATGGAGGATAGGGGAGAAAGAAAACTAAAGTGGGAGAGAGGGAAGATGCTCCTGAGAGAGAGAGTTCGGGACTGGGAGAGAAAAACAGGAAGAGACACTATGTGCAAAGAGCAAGTCACATAATATGAGGAGTATTTACCTCTGTTACGGTGCTGGTAAAGAAAGACTCCAGACAGCTGCATAGATGCTCATAGCCATATCTGAGACCTCAAGGTGCTATTGAAAAAAAAACTTTTTAAAAATACAAACTAACAAGCCAAGAGGGCTTTTTATAGCCTACTAACTATGGGTTATTGTTGTTCTAAACCCAGCTTTTGACCCCTGGAACGTTTCACAGTTGTAACAGGGTTAGCACTGCTTTTTACAAACTTATACAGTGTGAAACGATGCAGTGTTAAAATGTTACGACTAGATGTGTAACAGACAACCAGTCCCATGCCTCTTCACGAGCTTTCGACAGTCACAGAAACACTGCGTATAAACTGTGTCAGCATTGAGGGGAAACATGTCAAATGGTGAGTGAAAACGCGTCAGCTGGAGTGAAGAAAAGACCGTTTAACTCTTTGTTTTATAGTCCGAAAATTCCATTCAGGAAACCTCCAATTCATTAGCCGATGTAGGGATATAACAAGAAGAATACCAAAGTACAGTAAATGGTAGAACAGTTTGCGCTACAAACCAGTGTGTTTATAATTAAGACAATACATTAAAATAATATGGTAAGAAAACACCAGTTTGCAATATTAACACTAGAACCGCCAGGGGTCGCTGTATAGGCCTACCTAAAACCGCCAGCGGGTACATTTTACCCACGCACATGACAGCTGTTTCTGAATGGCTAAAGAACATATTATTTAACTGTATTATGCTACTGTCTTCACAAAGAAGTGTCTAGAGTCATGAAATGATTATGTCTAGTCATCAACTATATTTTTGTCCTGTTGTTTTATGTTCAAAATTTTTTTTATGCAGGCTACACTAGTCACTTTTCATAACTGTCAATATTAAGCTAAACAAGCCTGCACTGACAACGAGAATTAGAAGGAAGTAAATACATATTTAGGTGGTGTAACAGGCTATTATAATACAATGTCATTAATCAATATATTAAGATAACCTATGTTATTTAAATGACTAAAATAGCCTATAGACAATAATGAGCAATAGGCCTAACAATTCACCACATTGCATAGGATGATGCGATGACAAAGTCTCGCCAGTCTTTCTCACTCACAGTCTGTCAGGAAAAAGAAGAGAAAAAAGAACATTAGTATATCATAATTAGTATCACACATTAGATATTATTTCAAGACAAGCACATAAATGACTGTAAATCAGCACTGCACACATTCTTTTCTATCACCGAAAACATGAGTGCCTTTTTAAATTAGGAACATTTTACCTACTTTAACAGGCTATTTTTAGACATAATACTTAATTATATACATAATATTAAAGGGAACATTAGTAGTGTCATTGTACCTCAGTTTTGAAGTCACAGTTTCAAACATTTTTGGTACAGCAGGGGGAGAAAACATTTAATTGCTTTTTTCGGTACAATTTTCGGTACGAATAAGTGTACCATTACACCCCTAGAATCATTTAAAACACCAAAACTGCACTTACCTGAATAAGAATGTGTCTGGGCAAAGGCTGTTGTTGTAAATAGGGAGCTTTTTCATCATCTTCTTCTTTTTTAACGGCGATTGAAAGAGGAAGCAGAGCTGGAAATAACGGATATAAAGTTTCAGTAATCCACCAATAGGAATAAGGGAAGACACAAAGCAACCAATAGCATTGTTGAATGGGCTGAGATGTGGACTGCCACTGACCTGCCAGCAGTTTATATGTGTTTTTCCAAATAAAAGCCAAATGTTAACCATAAGTTAACATATTCCATGGTGTGCCATAGCCAAGCCACATATGGCTCTCAGTTGTTTGCTATCATCTGGGCCATATACCTCAAAAATATTGTCATCCAAAAGAAAATTCCCTCCAATTCTAAATCCATGGCAAAACATATACGGTTAAAGTTTGGCCCATATGTGCTCAGCCATGCCATACCTAGGCCAAATGTGACAGCTATCAGCCACATTTGGCCCAAACGTTCTTGCTATCTGGGGAGTATGCACAATGCTAGAGCCATTATGTAAACAGGTCGTGTGCTGCGTTCGTCCAATTAGTAACACGCACCACAAACATGAAAGCAAGATCGTTAACTCGGGGTTTAGGAATGTGTAAAACGTCAGTGTATGAATACCCAGAATTAATTGTTAACTCTGAGTAAATTAATGAGCAGTGTGAAACGTGAAATAAGATAGAAAGAATGGCCCAGTGTTAACTGTTTCAAAGCCCTAAAAGTGACCCTTTTATGCACAACACAGACTTAAAAGGGATGGTTCACCCCAAAATTAAAATTTCATAATCATTTACTCAACTTTCATGTTGTTCCAAAACTGTATGAATGCCTTTCTTCTGTTAAACACAAAAGAAGATATTTTGAAACGGGTGGCATTTCTGTATGGCAGAGTCAACTCTTCAGCTCATTAGTAAAGATTTGTAGACCTCAAATATGTGTGTTAGATAAGAGAGACATCAAAACTGTGCAGTGTTGGGGATTATATATTATATTATTGAATATATTTACAATTATTTTAAATAACCAGCAGTTCCCTACTGTCTATGTACATTTTGAGTCACTGTTATTTATTTATTAATTTATTTTGTATATAAGTTTTTGAGGTGTTGGACATTATATTAGCTACTCATTCAACAGCACAGAAGTGGTGAATACAGATATCTGATGCAGCGTCTGAACCCATAAGCAAACAGGCCTAGAATAGGATACTACATATAAAAACATAAGTAGAAAATATGTAAGATAGCGGAATTCATTAGAGTGGCACATTTTACTCTCACATTTCTAGTTTATATAATTTTCTATCACAGAAATAGCTCACACTACTAAACGAACCTGTCACCTTGTTGTCATACTAGAAAATGAATCAGAAGCATGTGCAAAAAGATGTGTGAAGAGAGAGATATGGTGAGAAAGAACTTATAGTTGGATGAGACGTGATGAGATACCTAGGAAAGCAGAAGATAACTTGAATATACAGGTCATGCTTTGAAGTGGTTTAATTATTAATACCATGAAGTAAAAGGTTTGTTCTAAAGTCATAATCAATAAGCAGCAAATTTCAGCACAAAACTCGTCCCTTGCCCAGAGCTGTCGCTATCATTCATGAGGCCAGATATAACAACCTAAAATATTCCAGCATCACAGCAACAAGTGTGTTCATTACTTACTGGAATAATCTGTATATTGATGAATGAGTGGTGGAAAATAAATGGATTGTATAATGAAGAGATTATGATTATGATAATTAGGTGTGAGCATATCTATTTTAAGTGGGTGAGGGTAGTGACTCTGTGAATCTGTGACTGCGATATGTGTGAGGACTAAGAGGTTGAGGTTTTGCTGGTTAGTGTGACCCAGTTAGCTTACACCATCTGGCAGCAAAAAACATCTTTCTCCATTGACAGCTATGTAAAGCTAAGTATTCTAACAAAAATGTTTTGAAATAGCACAACCAAAAATGAAAATTTGGAAAAAAGTTTCCTTTAAGAATGCTAACGTTAACAGAACTGAAGGACTGAAGTTTGACTGAAGTTCACTCCTTGTGTTAGTGTGAGCAATACATAGGTGGTGTGTGATCACACGAAGAAGCAATATGTTTGTGTGAGTACTCTCTCTTTGTGTGTACAGTATGTGAAATGTGCGTCTCACGTTTGAGACACACCAGACTGTTTGTATAAATATACTGTAAACACTCGACAGCCCCTGTAGCATGCAGATACAGTCTGCACTCAGCACATGAGGTGTGTGTATCCTCAGTAAACAGTGTATAGGAGTGGTGTGTTGACAGAAAAGATCGATACTTGGGCCACTGCTGATGGGAAACGGAACAATCTTCACTTCTGATCCCTCGGTAATAACAGCGCCACTGTCACAGACACACACACGCTTGTCACTCAGCCTGATGAGCATCTTACAATCTCTCTCCCAATATCTCTGTGTGTATACTTCACACATTAACACTGCAAAACGGACACATGCACACTAATAAACTTTTGTGAGATGTTGTTCAAAGTATCGCTGAACACACACAGGTATTAAATGACATATTAGAACATTTCAAGAATTCTAAAGTAAAAAGAGACTAAAACTCAAATGCAGCCAGTCACGCATGTAAACACATGCTCATCAGATCTGATGAATCACTGGAATGGGGGCAATGGCTGCTTCGGGCTTGAGTCAGCAAGAGGTTCTTGCATCTCAATCTCTATATTCATTCCTGGTGGCCACAAATGTGAACAAGTACTGTGCTGTGTACACTTGACTGAATTCATGAGAGACAGGAATCTAGTGGGAGAGCTAGATTGGATGGGTACTTTGGCTGACAAGCATAATACATTCTTAAAAGTATCAATCAAATGTCTGTCAAAGATTGTCACCAAGCTCATTTTTCTCCATTCTAGTATGTAACGGCCACTTTTTGAGATTCAAACATTCCCTTTATAAAAATAAAACCCTGCATTACATTTTCTTCATATAGAATATTCAGTTTCACTCCTAAATACATTAAATTACAGAAGTGAAATATTGTAAACACATACACTTACACTAACATACACTATTCAAGTTTGGGGTCAGTACGTTTTTTTATGTTTTTGAGTGTTTCTGAGTCTGCTGTGTTCACCAAGGCTCCATTTATTTGATCAAACGGTAAAAACAGTAAGATTGTGAAATATTATTACAATTTTACTTTTTTTTTTTATTCCTGTGATGCAAAGCTGAATTTTTAGCTGCCATTACTCCAGTCAGTGTCACATGAACAGTCTAATATAATAATAATTCTAATATGCTGATTTGGTGTTCAAGAAGCATTTCCTGTTATAATCAATATTGAAAACAGTTGTGCTGCTTGCTGTTTTAGTGGAATCCGTCATACAAGTTTTGTAACAGAGCAAAAATGTTTACTGTCACTTATGATCAATTTGGATACTTGCTGAACAAAAGTGGATGACAGCTCATAGAATTATGAAAAATTAATGTTAAATTTAGTTAATCTCTTAAAGGGTTACTCCACCCCAAAATGAAAATTTTGTCATTAATCACTTACCCCCATGTCATTCCAAACCTGTAAAAGCTTCGTTCGTCTTCGGAACACAATTTTATATTTTATATATAACATGGATTTTTATATTTTGGATGAAAACCGGGACTCTTGTGACTGTCCCATTGACTGCCAAGTAAATAACACTGTCAAGGCCCAGAAAAGTATTCAGTGGATACTCTCCAAAATGGCGCTACGGTGACACGGAGGAGACGAATTGTTGAATAAAGTTGTTATTTTTGTTTTCTTTGCATACAAAAAGTATTCTCGTCGCTTCATAAAATTCAGATTGAACCACTGATGGCAGATGGACTTTTTTGACAATGTCTTTCATACTTTTCTGGGCCTTGACAGTGTAATTTACTTGGCAGTCAATGGGACAGTCACAAGCCTCCCGGTTTTCATCCAAAATATCTTAAATTGTGTTCCGAAGACGAACAAAGCTTTTACGGGTTTGGAACGACATGGGGGTAAGTGATTAATGACAAAATTTTCATTTTGGGGTGGAGTAACCCTTTAAGTTCTTAAATCTAAATGTAACCGTCCTAAAAAATACTATAATAATTTAAAATGAAATAACAAAAAATAATGGAGTTTGAAAACCACTAAAAACCCCTGGCTAAAAAAAGCTGAAAACCATAAATACCTGTGTACAGCATCATTCTTGTATTCCATTTCACAAAAGGAACATTATGTACATATGCTTTCTAAAATGAGACTGGAGAGAGAAGTGTTGCTCAGGTAGCAATTTGCATTCTGAGAGTGTTAAAAATGTACCTTATATGATTTTGAAGGTAAAAAGCTGTCTGGTTCATACGTCCTAATGAATCTAAATGTATGCAAAGATACGAGCCAACTTGACCATGTTAACATTGCACTGAGAGAGGTCTTGCTAAAGTGCACTCTTTACACACATTTAAAGAGAGAAAGAGAGTGTGCGACAGCCAAACAGAGAGACGGTTTAAAAATGCGGTTATGCAGAGGGATGCACACTTCAGCTTTTCCAGACCTCAATAGCCAGCTATGCAGGGGCCAACAGGACAATGATGAGGAGAAAAGAAAAAGAGAGAAAGGAGAGAACAGGATGGAAAAGACAGAGATGAAGAGGTAGGAAAGAGATGTGATGTCATGATAACAGAAAAGTGTTCTTTAAAAGGCAGAAAGGAAAAACAGGCTGGCTGTGGACATGCAGAGAAGACTGATGTGAGAGTAAATATGACTTTTTCTTTGTCGCTTTTAAAACAAGATTTCACTAAAAATGTAAAATTGTAATATAATTTCCTTATCTTCAAATCATTCCAAAACCATACGAAGGAGAAGCTTTGCAGAATATCCATACAGCTATTTTCTGTTCAACAAAAGTAGATTAAAGGAGAGGTTCACTTCCAGAATGAAAATTTCCTGATAATTTACTCACCCCTATGTCATCCAAGGTGTTCATATCTTTCTTTCTTCGGTTGAAAAGAAATTAAGGTTTTTGAGGAAAACATACCAGGATTTTTCTCGACTGCAATGGTGGCCAACGGGTTGAAGGTCCAAATTGCAATTTCAATGCAGCTTCAAAGGACTCTACGTAATCCCAGCCGAGGAATAAGGGATTTATCGAAGGAAACGATGAGTCATTTTCTAAGAAAAATACAATTTTATATACTTTTTAATCACAAATGCTCATCTGAAGCCACTACTAAAGTCCATTTTATAGTGAAAATTCCTGGAATGTTTTCCTCAAAAAAACGTAATTTCTTTGCGACTGAAGAAAGAAAGACATGAACATCTTGGATGACATGGGAGTCAGGAAATTATCAGGAAATTTTCATTCTGGAAGTGAACTACTCCTTTAAGACTTAACACTTAAATTTTGGCATGCTCCTCACACAAAACTATTGTATTTCAAATAAATGGTGTTCATCAAAGAATCCAAGTAACATGGTTTCCACAAACAATATTAAACAACAATCATTTTTAACTGTAGCAATAATAAGAAATGTTTCTTGAGCAAATTAGCATAATAGAATGATTTCTGAGAGATAATGTGACACTTAAGACTGAAGTAATGGCTGCAGCTTTGCCATCACAGGAATAAATTATATTTTAAAATATATTATAGAAAACAATTTTAAATAGTAATTATATTTCATAATGTTACTATTTTTACTCTATTTTTTGATCAAACATACCATTGTTTGAACCTGTTTGGATATAAGCTTACTATGATAATAATGTTGGAAATGTTGGTTTCAGTTTTCTGTCTGTTGGTTTCTCTTGCACCTAAATCATAATTCAGACTCTTCTTGCTCAATAATCTCTTGTTCACTCTTTTTGTAATGCTCCACCACATCTCTCTCTCCCTCTCTTTCTGTTCATTCTGGTGGAAGAACAGAAACAGAATGGATCCTGCTAGTCGACTGAGGAGCATCTCCGTACAGCTGGAGAAAGGTCACTAATGACAGGCCTTCAGCACGGCTGTCAGAGTAGCCCACAGATATCTGACACACACACGCACACAAAACTGCCTCCACCTGCATTGAGCCACTCAGAGAAAACGGCATAATAAACTCAAATGATAGATAGTGAAACCGATAAGCAGATGAACAGACATAAAGGACAACTGAACAAAAGAAAAAAGGGCAAAAATAAAGATAAATGACTGGGTGGATGGATAAACGATGGACAAATGAATGCATATTGAGTCAGAGCCAATCTATGCCAGTGAGGAAACCAAGACGATATTAGTCATTTTGTTTAATTGTTGCCATCTAGTGGACAAAACAGAAATTAATTGCATAAGAGGTTTAAAAATCCCACCTATGCTTAACAAGCACACTTTTCTTTCCTCCATTGATGTATTTTCTATTGAAACAATAAATTTGGGTTAGACACATCAACATATAGGGCTTGTCCCTTTTTTACATAGCAAATGGGCTCTGTAATGCAGTGTAAAAATCTCTGCATCAATATTAAAGCTAATAGACAACTACTAGCCACAATTTGGATGTCATGAGGTCTCTAATGGGCCACTACTACTGTGGTATGCGTCTATCATCACATGATGAACATACAGTATAGCCCGCACACTCTCTCATTCAATCACATTCACTTACTGTCACTAGGTCCATGTAGCCTCAAGGCTTGTGTGCCTATAGTGAAGCAGCAGTTCAGCACTACATCATACTGTCCTCTGTCAGTGATATCACATCACATCTACCCTCCAGCCACTCGCTCAACATCACCCGAGCAGCAGGCCCACATCTAGCCTGCTACAACTGTCCGGGTCTTGGAAAAACCCTGATGGGATCAGACACTCAAAGGCCTGTGGTCATAGTACGAGACAGGGATAGGCCACAAGGGTCGACTAGTTGCAGGACAATGTTTTTTAGCAGTGGTGTTTTAATTAGCGTGCTGTTTTTTAGATGTTAGACAGTTCACTCAGTAAAACTCTCAGAAAAGTTGCATCTTTGTATTAATAAGTGCTGCCAGTTGCATCACTTCACCAAGAAATTGTCTCTATCGGTTTATATCTGTGGCTCTATCCCTGTAATATGAAACAAAAACAGTCTAATTATACTGTACTGTAATAATTAACGTAAATTATGACAGAATTATTTTTTTATTCAAAAATATTTTCTTTTGTGTTCCACAGTAGAAAGACTTACAGGTTTGGAACGACATGAGGGTGAATAAATAATGACAGAATTTTCATTTTTAAGCGAACTATCCCTTTAATTAGCTGACAAGTCAATTATGAATGTATGAAGTTTCCACATTACTAGTCTATACACAGTGCTGACATTAAAACACCTTTTTAGTTTATGTTCATTGACTTTATATGAGGATTTGATATGGTTCCCATGTGTGGAGTTTTTATATACGACCAAAACATTTGCTTGCTACACTGCAACTCATAAGTAAAAGCCATTTTCTTGAAATAAGTGGCATGTGTATTTTTCTTAAATATAAAACCTCATCCTGAATATGTTTGTGGCCTACACACATAATAATTCCTCTTTTTGCACTCTTTAAAAGGTGCAGTTTTCCTTAAATCGTTCATATGAAAATGCCACGTGATCATCATGAAGGATCACTTTGGAAAGAATCGGGGAAGCAGAGAGAATGCTAATTGCAAGGAGATATGGCCCAGGAGAAAAGAGAGAGATGCGAATGTGCGTCTAATTGGGATGTATGAGCGTAGAGAAATGAGGAAATATGAGGGAAGTAGAGAATTGAGGAGGGAGGGTATAAACAAAGTTGAGAAGAGCAGGTAGTGTGTGAGAGCGCAGAAGGGAGGTGCATACGGGACCTTGGCGACCCAGGTGGAGGGCATCTGTGCGTTCTGCTGAGGAGAAGAGCACTGAGGGGAGAAGGTGATGAGATGAGAGAAGGATGACAGGAGAAATGTGTTGTCACTTCACTCAAGGCCCATCATCTGTCTTTCTACCCTCACTGAGCAACAGATTTCAACATGACACACACACACTCTCTCACACCTTTACATTGTGCCTATGACACGCTGTATTAGAAAAGACATGTAATTGTGCACTTCCGCTCTCTCTTTCTCAAACAAACACTGTAAATTCCCATCAGGCCTTGGGACGAGACAAAGACAGAGATCTCAGACCCAGACTTATCAGAGCATTCTAGTGATGATATCATATGGCTGTATGGTAAAACCCAGGCAGTAAGTGAATTTGGATTAGAGCTGGTCCATCTCAATCTGAGACCACACAGATAAGAGAAAGACCTTCAGGGCAAAAGCAATGCTTCTGAGTCTCCATCATCAAGCACCCAATCTCTCTGACATATCATCAATTTTTTGCCTCATATGAATCATTAAATATACAATTTGCAATGCACCTGAATGTTCTTTAATGTTAAGCACATGGCCTGCAGACCTGCAGACAGGTATGGAGAAAATAAGCAGTTTGTTCTGACAAAAATCTAGTTATTATATTATATTATATTATTCTGAGTATGTAGAAGAATATATATATTCAAATTTTTAATCTAATTAATTACATTAGGTGGTGATTAATTAATTAATCACAAATTAATAGCAAATTTCAACTTTGGCTGAGAAATTACTCCCAAAAGATCATTTAAAGTCATTGTTGTGTAAAGCATCAAACAGACATGACAAAAAAGTAGCTTCAGCAAGAAATATTTTGTATGATAAAATTTATTAGGTACATATACTCTTTTTGACCATGAGGGTGAGTAAATGATGACACAAATGTCATTTTTGGGTGGGTGAACTATACTTTTAATAAATTATTTTATTAATTTTATTATTATTTTATTATAAATCTTAATTCTTTCTTTAATGAAATGATACTCTAAAATAATAAACTAAAACTGCCAGTAGGTGGTGGTAAATCTCTTAATGATTAAGTCATCGAGTCATTTATTCATTCATTTTATTCTTTCAAATGGCTGATTCATTCAGGAGTGAAGTAAATGGTTCTTTATGAATGGTCCATTGAATTATTAGGCTTGTTCGACTTGAAGCGGATCATCACCATCAAAACGATCGGTGTGTGACATCAAAGTACCGCAAAAGCTATAGACGGCTCCTTATGCTTTTGAATCGCTCTCGCGGTCCTTTGATGACATACACCGATCGATCTGTGCAGCGCCGCTTCAAATCCAACGCGCCCAGAGACGAACAGTTATTGATTTGTCTTTATATTTTCGTTGGCAAAATTGAGCAAAACAGACAACATTGTGCCTAAAATAACACAAATTAACTTCTTACTTACTGATCTGTTGTATAAGATCAGTATCACATTTGCACTCGTGTGATATTGCTCTTAGCTTATTGCTGCTCGTGTGATATCGCTTAACTATATGATGTAAATATGAGACAAAAACTCAAACAGGGGCATTTTTGCCCCATATCTTGAATTTTAGGGACATTCTAACTACGTTCTCTAGGCTCCATCACGCAGTGAGTTGTTGCCCTGTCTCATATTTGTCATCAGTCAACTGTATGAAATGTCAGATGACCCACGTAGGTCTGGGGCGGGGCAAGTGCGTTAAATGCATTAATAATTTTGATGCGTTATTTTGCACCGCAATTAATTAATCTAATTAACGCGTTAAATTACCAGCCCTATTAATTACATTTATTAATGACATTCTTTTGTATTATATATTTTATTTTATTTATTTTATTTTATTAACTTGCAGGGTGAAGTGTGACCTGGCCATGCTTTTGTGAGATTCCTCCACATATATATATATCTATCTGTTATATTTATCTTCTACTTTACACATGAAAATGAATGTGGATTTTACCATATGGGTTTCAATGATGTGGCATTTCATATTAGCAAATTCTGGGGCGGGGCAAGTGCGTTAAATGCGTTAATAATTTTAACGCGTTATTTTTCACTGTAATTAATTAATCTGATTAGGTTTGTATACCGCGGCAGCCCTCCTGTTAAGCCCTCCTTGTGTAAAGACCATCAACTCTACCGAGCAGGGACACCGGCAAGGGATATAAGTATCGCTTTTGATTAATCCTTTATCCTACTACTTGTTTCACTTCTGTTTCAGTTTTTATAGCCAATTCTTACTATGTGTTTCCAGATCCCTACTATCACTACCACTCGCAAACCACGTTTCACACACTATAGGC
>NW_015629065.1:1821246-1853687 GCF_001515625.1 Sinocyclocheilus rhinocerous
AAAAATGCTGGGTTATTTTTTTAACCCAAATGCTGGGTTCAGCCTGTTGGGTCATTTTATTTGGTTGTTTTTAATATTTTTACCCAGGTGCTATATTATAAGAATAAAATAAAAGAATAAGAATAAAAATGCTATTATATTTAAAAATTATTATATTATATTATATAAATTAAATTGTTCTGGTGTTCACTATATTAAATGTACTTATTTTTCAAGATTGTTAATAATGGAATGAATTCTGCCACCAATTCTTATTGACACTATAAACATCCTCCACGATGCCATTAGTGAAGCGACGGCCAGCAATTGAACAGGAACTTTGATGGAAATGTTTAATGTCTGCAGGTAACTCTTGGTGCAGCGATGGCATTATTGGTTGTTGATTAATCCTTTCCCTAGTCTCTCCTTACAATGACCTTGTTGTGGAAATCACAGATCAATAGCACGAAGCGACGCTGTACATAACTCAACCCATCGCTGAGCTAATAAAGCACCAGTGCCAACCCCTGACCGGCAAATTAAAACCCAATCAGAGAGGCCCCAAGGGGCCCAGGAGAGAGTACAGCAAGGCCAGTGACTCACACAGACCTGGAGCTTTGAACAGAGGACTTAATCAGTCACTGATTACATTGGCAATCAGAGCATAGGCTAACGTACAGCAGGGATGCTATAAGTGTAATTATACTTCCTCCAACGCTACTGAGATGTATACTACCACTCACTGATATTTCTTGTAAACCCATATTGATTCTCCTGACTCACAGGTCATATGTTTCCAGCACATGCCCACACAAACACACAAACCCAAAGGGAAATTTAATTGCTCAGAGGTTATGCTTTTGCAGTTCAGGATACTTGAAGCCAATGTGAATTGAAGATTATTTCCATAATTTGAAGTATTTCTGAGAAAAACAGGATATACAGTGAGAAAAAACTTGAGTGGGTGATACATACTGTACCAGAATGGTGTCCTAGAACTTTGTTCCAGATGTTTCTCCTAAATTTCCTTATAGGATACATACTGTATAAACAGAAACAAACAAAATATTTGTTGGGATGTAGTATGAAAAATTAGACTGATTGCATGATGCTATAGCTATATCATAGCATAATGTTGTATTAAATAATTTGGTCTTTGATAAGAAAAGTTTGAGTTCATACTCAAGCCTTTTTCAGGAAAAATATCTGAGAAACAGGAAACTTAAACTAAAGCCTCCATTTACTGTCTAGGAGATACAACTGATATTTGATTTGTCCTTATACGGGAACACAAATACATTGTAAACCTTCACATCTAAGAGCAACTGACTTCAGATGTTCTTAAATTAAGCTAATTACCACACACTGATCCTTACAAACACTTTATGGCATTTTAAAACTTTAATTGAGACATAATTTGATTTACATGAAAGAAATTAAAGTCAGTTTAATGACATTTTACAATATCTGTGAGGACTATTCCAGAAATCTGGGCCACACCCAAACACAATCACTTCTGTACAAGCGACTGACAAGAAAGACACAAGTGCACATAGCCTGCAACTGTACTCACATCTTCCACCTAATCAACATCTTCACTTTCATCTCTGTCAGGCAACACAATGCACATATGCCCACTCCTGCATGTGGAAGAGGTGTCACAGAGGAGGTACAAGGGGGCCATCTAAAGGCCTGGAGGAGAAGGACAAGCATAAGTAGGCTCGCTGACTTCAGCTAGAACTCTTAGTTTAGACTACAGCAGCTATACCAGTAAGTGAACAGGGCTGTAGTGACAGTTGTGTGTGATTTGACAGGTTGACAGGACTGTGGTCTCTAGTGGCCTGAATCAGCAGTTCATTTCTCTCTCTATCTCTGTACCACTGCTGTTCACCCTGTACAGTATGTCACTCTGCCTACACCCTTAACCATATACCAAAGGACAAACACAGTAATATGTAAAAATACTGAGCTCCATTTAACATAATTTAGCCTATTATTAGGATTACACTGAGACAATCAACATCTGTTGAATTCAGAACCTGCTGAAGATACTGTAATGTAATGTAACGTAGCTTTTCAGTAATGTTTTGGTACGTACCAAAGCATTACTGAAAAGCTACATTACAGACTGGAAATCACTTCCTTTGTGATCAAACTGCTAATGACAAGTTTGCTTTTAACAAATCAGCACTAGTAGATCTTGATTCATGATGTGATTCTCTGCTTTAAATATCACCCACAGCCTGATGTGGGTGATATTTAAAGATGTGGTCAGTCTTCTTATTATATTTAACATTATGTGATGACCTCAGAATAAGTTGAAGGAGCTGTGACATCAGTCTTTAGTTTTAATTTAGCTTAAACATGAGCTGTGGCCTAGTGATCAGCACACATGCTCCAACATATTGAGCTGTGATGCTAATAGAGTGATGTGAATTCAAATCCAACAGCATTTCCCAATACTTTTCCCAGTTTCCCAATCATTTCCAGTGCACTCTTCGGTAAATAAAAAGAGGGAAGGAACTTGCCTCCAGCGCTCTAATAGATGGCATCAAGACTGTTATGCAAATCAGATGGTCTGTCCATCATTTGTCAGCATACCCACTGAAATGGAGCGCCAGAGATCCGGCTCTGCCACTCTGGACATGATTGGTAGCAAAACTGTCAAACTATTTCACAAAGCCAACCGCAGAAAGGCTCTGATTATGTGTCCGTCAGTAGGCTGGTAGCTACAGCAGATGGCTTCAGTATATTATGTATGGGATTACGTAGATAATTTTATGAAGTTAAAAATACCAAGAAGTATCATATCGGTGATGTTTATTTTTTAAGGATATTTCATTGTTTAGATTAAGAATATGAGCCATTCCCTGAGCATAAATTGCATGAAGTTAAACTTATAATGACTGTCTGATTACCACTAACCACAGCAAGATATTGCTCCAGGTATTGAACTCTTGAACTGATCGTCTTAAAAAGGAGAAACAAGTCTATCCCAGTGAATTTAGTCAAATGTTCAATTTCAGCACATCTGCAAAGACCATCATACACTTCCATTTATAAGTTTAGGGTCCTTAAAATTTCTCACCATCATTATACTCACCAAGGCAAAAAAAAAAAAAAAAAAGTAAAACTTTATAATGTGAATATTATTACCATTTAAAATAACTATGTCCAATTGGAATAAACTTTAAAATGTAATTTATTCTTGTGGTGGCAAAGCTGAATTTGTAGCAGTCATTACTCCAGTCTTCAGTGTCACATGTTCCTTCAGAAATCACTTATGTGCTGATTTGGTGCTCAAATCTTATTGTTGATTGTTGCACTGCTTAATAATTTTTGTAGAAACCACCATAAATTTTTCTTCAGGATTTTTTTTTTTTGATGAAAAGAAAGTTAAAAAGAAAAGCATTTATTTAAAGGGGTCATATGATGTTGCTAAAAAGAACATTATTTTGTGTATTTGGTGTAATGAAATGTGTTTATGCGGTTTAAGGTTATTTTCCACATACTGTACATTATTGTTTCTCCTCTATGCCCCGCCTTTCTGAAACGCGTCGATTTTTACAAAACTCATCGGTCTGAAAAACGAGGTGTGCTCTGATTGGCCAGCTATCCAATGCGTTGTGATTGGCCGAATACCTCAAGCGTGTGACGGAAATGTTACGCCCCTCACATACTGTGAGTCCCAGCGCGATGAGACAAAACCAATAAAACCCATTACAAACGAGGCATTTGTTGCATCCAGTGGGGACATAAATGCTGATTATAATGACTTGTATTGTCTTTTTACGCTTTGCATTGCATCGCGCCACGTAAACAAAACCATGTCTGCATTTGTGATCGAAGAAATGACAAGCAGATATCGTCCTCTTTTGGAAGGTCAAACAAAGTAGTTTCGCTTTCACAACGAAACACACAGCGCCTTCACGACATGGCGGTGGTGGCAACAACAATACTACAGCGAGAATATAAGTTACGCCTTCTTTCTTTGCGTGAACGTTTGGGCGGCGTTATGCAAATCTTCCGAGATCGTGACGTAGGTATGTGGGGGTGTGTTAGAACGAGCCGTTTTAGGTAGGTGTGGCTGACTCTTTAACTTTTATAAAGAATATCTCTTTGGATTTGAGACTTTAGTCTTTGCAACTTTACAGATCTTCTTTATGCACCAAGAGCTTGTAACACTCCAAAGAGAAAGGAAAAATTGAAATCGCATCATATGACCCCTTTAAAATAGAAATCTTTATAACAATGCACAAATATTTACTGTCACTTTTGCTCAATTTAATGCATCCTTGATGAATGAAAGTATTAATTTGATTTTACAGACCCCAAACTTTTGAATGGTAATGCAAATATGCACTTGAAAATGAAACTAAACCGACTCCAAAATTCATGAGACTTCTAGGAATAGTACTGCATTAAAGTGCAATCTGTAATTTCCAAAGCTTAGTGAATTTCTGCAGCTGAATCATGGCTAATTTGATAGTATGTTATTGCAATCAGTGTTTGTTTTGTGGTTGCATAACCTCTACTACATTCAGGGACTGAAGGGGAAGAAAATATTATCTGTTCTGCCCTGTCCTAAATACTGTAGATACTACATTTTTACTAATATCAAGATCATTATAAAAGAAGAATGTGAGAAGCATTTGCCACCTTGCCCTATCACCAAGTAGAAAAACCCAATCCTACTGCTGTCCTCATCACCAGGTCACGGAGGTCAGACTACCCCAGCTGCACAACAAGGGTTCTGTTCATTAAAAACAAGAAATAATTTCACACCATTACAAAGTGTCTCTGAACTGCTTGACATCAATTTGCTAAGTAAAATAACAATGGCAATATGTGTGGCTTTGAATATATATTTTTTACAGCGCATTACATAATCCACATCATTTATCATTAAAGAAAACATTTTATTTTCTCAGGCAGATCTAGAGCAACATCTCTCTATCCCCACAAGAGACCCTCTGCTGCAGGAAACAGGAAGCTGTCATTTGTTAATTATGCAGTCACAATATCAACATTTTAATGACTACAAATACATAACATAATGATCAGATAATTGAAAGCCCACTATAATAAAAAAGTACTGTGGTGATACTATGGTACAGTGATGATGATTTCAGATAACATATTTCCGGTAATATATCATGGTACTGAATATCTGCCTTATTCATTTACTACCCATGGTAGTACTATAATTCTTTTACTTAGGCCATAGTCAGCTGGACACTGTATCATTCATTCAACTGTGTGGACATTGTTCAGCCACCAGAGGGAGCTCTTAACTAATCCTTTACGGTTCACATAGTCCATTTTACATAAATTGCTAATTCCAATCAATTCTTTGTTACAAATTATTAAATTAAGGTGGCAGTTTCGTGCTTTGCTGAATGAACCCCCCTGAATATCTCATAAACATTTTCTACTGGAGTAGAACAAAGCGTTAAGACGCTTGTGACGCATTGTTAAATCACCTCAAAGTACCCTGCAGATTTCCGACGCAATTATCTTTGCAAAGCTTTGTAATTGTTTTAGTTTCATTTTAACAAAGAGAACGAAATTATTGCTTCTAACTTTTACATGTAATGAGCAGCAACATTTAAAAATCACTCAAGTTACAAATTAAAAAAACAATAAATAATCAAATGTTATTTATTAGATATTTATTAAATCATACAGTTAATAAAAACGTCGGTTTAAGGCAGACTAGCAGCGAGCATTAGCTGCGAGATGTAAAATAAGAACAAATAAATACAAGGCTGAAAGTTATATTGTACTATGATTTAAAAAAAAAAAAAAAAGCAAGACAATGAAACCCAAATTGTGGAGCTGCAGCTGTTGAAAGAGAACGTGAAACAATCCATACTGAAACACTTTATAAAACCCTTATTCTCTCCATTTATCAGTACAGCGCAAATGGAGAGACAAAAACCCATAGGAAATTCATAGTTTTTTAGGGCTCATGATGAAAATCCGTAAGTGTGCATGTGTAAATATGCGTGAGAGAGAAAACAGGGAGTGTATTTGGCTGTTTTTCACTTTAGTTTTGCATGAGAAATACCATTGGTCAAATAAAGGGCAAAAATCATTCAATAATAATAAAAAAAAACATGATTCTCTTAAAGCTTGGTAACTCAGATTCAAATTGACCTTTTTCTAAAGTGACCTTTTGCTAGTACAACCTTTGCTAAACCGTTGTACCACAGGATACAGCAGGAGGACATCACTAGCTAGACTGCTAATACTACTCCAAATATCAAGCCCCAGTAAGCTGATTAGAAATAAGTGTAATGGGTTTGTACTTAAGGCCAACATGAGCTCAATAAGAAACATTCAGGGACAACATTCAGTTGGGTCAACTGATCACGGACCACGCTGGTTGGCCAACAAAACCCTTTCCCTGCGTTTTGAGAAATGGATCCTCCATGCGTTCTTCGGTCCAAACTAAGGGAGGGTTTTAACACTGCCGAGATGCTTTTGTGAAACTGGAGAGTGTCTGAGATAGCGATAAATCTTTTTTTTGCCGTTTCTGGAATCAAATCCACTTTTAATTGCTTCTCTCATTCCATGCACAGCTATGACAACCATGCTGGGAAAATCACAACATGGTTTCGGTCCTCTGGAGAGCCCAACCTCCAGAAAACATACATTTTACACACCGAAACGAAAAAGCACATGGAGATTGAGGAAATGATTGTGAGAGGAACAGTGTCTCTCATCATTATCTCAACAGTTTGAAACCACCGTTTTGAACTTGATCTTGTCTTTGTATTATTTCGTTGCGTGTGGACATCTACAAAACAGAGGAGGAAGCCAGCAGAGGAGGAACAGGTGATGGCTTGTGTGTAGCAGACCTGTGACAGGGAAAGGCCCCAGCAGTAAGAGTGCTCTGTGGTTCTGTGCTGTGGAGAAGACTGTTTAGGGGAGATGGAGGGACACAGGAACATTACAGGAGAGAGGTTTTGGGATACAGAGGTAAGGCCCATATTCGGTTTCTGTTCCCCCTTAACAGGGGGAAAGATGGATGAGGGAGGGGTTCAGTCCTGTTTCCTGGTCACTCAGTTTTCTTGGCCCAGGCCATGTCATCACTGCGTGGTCTCTGACCCGTCAATCTCTCGATCAACCACTCCAATGTCCGCCAAAAACCCACTCTGTCCAGTGGGTAGTTCAACCACCCTGAGGGAGAGAATGATAGAGAAAGTGAAGCAGGGTGTCAGGCACCAATGTTTATGAAGGGACATCAATGACAGCGGCTCACTTAGTGCCGTAGGCGAGATAAGACACGACCAAAAGAGAGAAAAAAAAACACTTTTTGACTTCTAAGTAGTTATTAATATGAGTGCAAGACTAGATAATCGAGTGGTACAGATTAGCAGCAAAGACAGGATTTAAAATTGGACATACATGTGTGTGTACTAATTTTATTGAAATAATAAAAATATAAAAAATAATATTATTCAGCAAGAATGTATTCAATTGATCAAAAGCAACAGTTAAGATTTCTATTTCAAATAAATTGTTTTTTAAACTTTCTATTCATCAAATCCTGAAAAAAATGCATCATGGTTTCCACAAAATTAAGCAGCACTATTGTTTTCAGCTGTGATTATGATGAAAAATGTTTCTTGAGCAACAAATCAGCATATCAGAATGATTTTGCAATGATCATGTGACACTGAAGACCGAAATAAATTCTGTTTTACCGTCAGAGGAAATAAAATAACCCAAACCTAAACTTCTAAATAGTAGTGTATATAATTAGAAAACATTACAACACAAATTAAATTTCAAGATTAAACAGGGATAAACTTCACATCATCACATTTTAATTAATGTATTATCAATAAATTGTAATACATGTAAAACAGTATTTTTTTTCCTGTTGATGTTTCATTAATTTTGTATGTAAAACAGTCATAAAACAATCATGCCAGAGTACTTTGAAACAGGAGTAACACTGAAAAAGGAACAAAGAAAAGGTGAAGCACACAGGCTTGATGTGTAAAACCAACCATACAAATTCATTCCTCTCGCAGAATTACACACTTTTCTGAAAACTCACCAGCGAGAGAAAAGAGAAATGCAGCAGAACAGTGAGAGGGCAAGGCAAGCAAAAAAGGAGAGAGCAAGGACAAAAGAGCAAGACAGGAAGAAAGAGGGGAAGGCACAGAGAACAACATCAAGAAGCGGTGAGACACAGAAGCTCCTGGATGGTGACTCCCAGGGGATGGACAGAAGATCAGGCGCTAGCAGTAGAGTAATGTACACACTTACTGCTATAAATATGTAGCAGCACCCCACCCCCAGCCCGCCTCAACTCTACTAGTACACACACACACACACACACACACTTCTGTTGTGCTCACAGACATGCATTCCATTGGGTTTTGACAAGAAAACCATTTCAACCATACACGTTTAGACGTTTAACACACAAAAACGTGCAGGACAAAGTTCAAAGCTGTGACGCACGATATATCGTCCAGGCCGAATAATGAGGCATCTGGCCATTTTGAGATTATCGGTTGAAAATCATGTACACTTGAGGAATTAACAGAAGTTCCAAATTCTATTTACAGTTTTCTTCAATGGATATAAATGCATTTATTATTTAAATGTGAAAATGTAATCATGAGAATGTTTTCTTCTCATTTCAACAAGTTGTGTATAAGTCATTTGCTATCACTGAATTGTAATACAGATATTAGTATCGGCCACTAGCCTCTAGATATTGTTATTGGCCAATGAACAACCTATATTGGTCAGCCATTATTTTAAATTTCACACACATTTGCTAAAAACCTAAAAAAGATCATAAAGATGGAAACCATTTGAATGTATTAATGCAATAAAGACTCACAAACTTTGTGCCTCAAACATGAAAACAAAAGTCTCAAAAATTACCATGATACGACTGTACAACATTCTTTGGACATGCACTACAGTAGTAGACTAGATGATATATCAAATATTACACTTTCTAATATAAATCTCTTTTTTTTTTTGCTACAGTATTAAAGGGTGATTGTTTCCTATCAAAGGAATGACCAACTAGAATCAAAATACAATGGTTAAAAATTCAGTTAAAAATCAAGCCATTTTCACACAGCAATATAGAAACATCGATAATAAACATCAATATTTTTTAGTACAAATCTACATATACACAAATAAGGTTTGTTCTCACAGGTCAAGCAATAACAGTTGAGCATCCGTTTACCATATTTCAAATACTCTATGTACTGTATGCAATGTCTCTTCAGAAGAAGACAGATTTCATTTATAATCTTCTTCCGAAGCGTCAAAGTTTTGGTGGAATGGACTTTAAATGGAGGGACAGATTTCATTAAAAATATCTTCATTCCTGTTTTGAAGATGAAGAAAATCTTATGGGTTTGGAACAACATGAGGGTGAGTAATTGATGATGGTTTTTTATTTTCAGGCAAACTATCCCTTTAACAGCCAAATAACAAAAACACATTAAAATGATCCTGATATTCACAAAAACTTTGATATATTGCCCACCCCTATGTGCAAGTACAATGGTATTCTTTGAAGTACCACGTAAATTCCTTGGTAATTGTATAAGAACATGCTAATCATTCAGTACCAATGGTATTTCCACCTGACACCATTATAGTACCATGGTACCACCTCAGTACTGTTTTCAGCGCCCCCGATTATGACATCACATGGTCATCCATTGACCTTGTATGTCTGTATATAAGCACCACACAGTTCCTCGGTCACGTCTGTGTCAGCTGCGTGTGTGTGTGTGTGTGTGTGTTTATACCCTCTCTCAACAGTGACCCTTTTGGTGCAGGAAGAGAGCAGAACAGCTCATCATGTTTGTTTGATTTTTCATCTTTATCAAACCCACACCACCCCCACCCCCCTCGAGCAAGCCTATTTGTTAGCACTGACAGCAGGTTAGCATTAAATATACATGGAGGTTGTCAGCCACTGGCACACTCAAAGGCGGGCCCCGGCCCCTGGGGACTCGGGCAGGGAGGGTGGAGGAGCAGGGCTCACGCAGAGAGAGACTCCCAAGCATGCGCGTTTGTGTATGTGTGCGAGAGAGAGAGACCCTTTCCTCTCCCTTCATCAGTGTCTCCCAGTGGGATCAGGGAGCAGCAGTGGAAAGGAAAGAGGGAGGGTCAAAAGGACCGGTCTGTGCTCTGGAGCATGCATGCACACACACATCTGTCGTACGCTGGGGAGCAGGGTGACGCACAAGCATCCTCGCTCCCCTCTCTCCCAGAGACGCATGTCGCATACTGAGTGCTCGAGCTATCATGGGAGTTTAATGCCTTCACACACACAGCTGACTTTAAAAAAGTTATTTTAACCCACTCTTCACAGCTATTGGCGATGCAGGCCACGCTCCGTGGAAGAATCCTTGCCAGATACTGTAGGTTACCATGATCAACTACATAAAAGACTCTGAGGAAGTTCACCTACCTCATCTGAATCCGATCCAGTAGTATTATTGTTGTAAAGATGCCTACGGGACTCTGGGTATATTTAAAGGTATAGTTCACCCAAAAACATAATTTACTCACCCTAGTGTTGTTCCAAACCTCTGTGACTTTGAAGAATACTTCCACCGTTTTCGTCAATAAGAGTCAATGACATCTATTGTTGTTTTATACAACATTTTCAAATATCTCTTTTTATGTTTTGACTACATGAGGGTGAGTAAATCATTACAGAATTTTCATATTTTTGGGTGAACTATGCTTCTAAGACAACACTAACACAAGGCTTCCACCTCATCAAGTGAAGCACAAGTGTGTACCTGTGGTGATGCAGTAGTACGTCTCATGTGGCGACACATGATGGATCCGGTGGTGTTTCCGTGGCAGCACTAGGTGGCAGTCCTGCAGTAGTGTGACCCAGCATGGCAGGCCGAAGTAGGAGTGGGACCACTTGTGGATCTGATTAGTCATGGTTACAAAAACCGCCAATGCAAAAACAAAACATTCCCAGGGGTAGGACTCTGCAAGGGCATCTGGGAAAGAGAGATAGTGAGGTGTATGGAGAGATAAAGGAGCAATGGCAAAAGGTGGAGAGAGAGAGAGAGAGAGAAAATGATATGCAAATTAATACGACATGCCCTAACCATGTAGTAAAATACTAGCCTTACCCTTTACCATGAGAAACATCAAATTAAATTGACCTTTTAATTGAATTCATGGAATTTTATCCATTTTGGAACATTCTGTCACCATTTACTTTCATGTTTTTTAAACAAGAATGATTGGAAACCATAACTGGGATGGGATGGATGCTGTTGCGCTCCAAAAAATGGAAAAAAGGACCATTAAGGTGGTCTACACAACTTGTGTTTGAAGTATTCGAAGTCTTATGAATTCATATGATAGTTTTGTGTAATAAACAAAACAGAATTTTAAATTACTTCAAGGAAAATTAAAGCAATTGAGTCGTTCCTCTAAATTTCTCCTCATGATATAAGGAGGAAACAACGTCATGCAGGTTTGGAATAACATAAGCACAAGTAAAGGATGACAATTTTCATTTCCTCCATCATAACCAACATTGTCTCACAGGAATATAAAATCACTACACAAAACCACTCAACATGGATTTTGCATACAATCTTTTTGTGAACGTTTTGAAAAATAAAGAAAAAGAAAATGATCCTAAAATATGGAACATTTAAGCACTCTAGGACATTCTGCTAAATTTCCCCTCTTGTGTTATAAGGAGGAAAGAAAAAGTCATACAGTTTTGGAATAATGTGAGCATGAGTAAAGGATGACAATTTTCATTTTGTGGCTGAGCTGTTCCTGTAACCCATGCAGAGCAAAAATGGAACTGAAAATGTTTTACCCTTTTCAAACAATATTCTCGTTTGTCGATTTCCCAATTTTTAGGTATTTTAAGATGAATACCGGCAGCTCCAGGACAAGGAGTCGCACTCAGGTCACACTCATTGGCTCTAAAATTGTCACGCTGACTCACTCTCACGACACACTGGAACAGTGAGTGGATGTGTGTGTGTACCTGGTGGGTAGGAGAGGAATTTATAGGCCATGTGGGCCAGAGGCAGGATGGTGATCATGCAGTTGTCTCCATTAGTCTCTATGAAGTCATGCCGTGTGATAGCCGTCGGATCAATGTGGTGCTCCCGGAACGGGCGAATAAATGCCTGAATGGAAAGAGAGAGGTAAAGAGAGATGGGGGGAGCAGGGAAAGGGAGGTTAAGGTTCAATTGAAAAACGGGAAGGGTGTCTAGGGCTGTGATTTAGATCCATTACCCTGTGGTAATGAATGGGTACGTCTATGATAAAGAGTGCAGGGTCAAACTAGAAGCTACTGTTGTGTTACAGTTAGAGACTCTAGTTAGAGCAAGCTGTAAGAACACTGGATGTGCATTTTAAGGTGAGAAATAAAAAATAAAAAAAGAAGAGGAGGTTAATCTAAAATATTCAGTACAGAAACCAGAAACATCCTCTGGTTGAAGTTCCCTACTGATAATGAGCTGTAAGCCCACAGAAAATCTGTGTGCAGAACTCTTCAGAAAGTTCTACACATTTGACACCCTTGCATGTTTTTTAAATAAATATTTTAGCTCATTTGATCATTCTTTCAGCTACTGTACCAATAAGAATGGGTCACAATGGTCAATTGACTAGTTGATTACTAGGGTCGACTGAATTCATTTTTATATCTTTAGCAATAGCTCTTTATTTAGCATGTTGTACTTAAGCGGTTAAAAAGTTTGCAGAGTAAAAACCTTCTGGAAAAGTTATACCTTTAAAATTGGATCTCCATTAACACACCACTGTTACAGCCAAATGCATTTTTGAGAATTTCGCCACAAGTTGCATTTTTAAGATGGCATGTCCAGTAAAAAATAGTCCAACATTTAAAACTGCTGTGCCATTTCACTGAAATCGTCTAGACCTCTAGATGAAAGCAAGAACGTGCCTTGTGTAAGAAAAACAGAGACAGGTGAAGCCAAACCAGCATACTAATTTATTATACATACTTCTAGTTAAGAAAGATCAGTCAACCAGGTGTTCAACCCACTGTGCGACTAGTCAATTAAAAAAATATATGCCAGTAAGAGTGTAGCCACCACAGTTTTACCACAAAAACCAGCACTGAAAATGCGAAAAGGCAGATTTCGCCCCGATCTGGCTGTAAGACAGGGCTGGGTGGGGTTAGATGTTGACTGATAGACTCAAATTGGCGCGTTAGCGGTAACGTTACTAGGTCCTAAATGAAAGATGACGCATGCGGCATGAGCTACACGTTACGGAGCGGAGAGATAACCTGGCATTAAACAGCACTTCCCCACGGCTCAGATCCAGCATCATGAAAAAGCATAACCCAGCAGCACCTGTCACTCACGCCCAGGAGTGCTGCTTTGAGACGGGCACCTGTCTGCGACCGCGCGGGTGTCGCAAAATGAAAGGGAGTAAGAGAAAGGATCGTATAAGCACAAAGGAAAATACAAGAATGAAGATAATTTATTTTCCACATAAAAAGGAGGAATCGTTTGGAGCCACATTACCATAGCGTTTCAGAGACGGAGCGCGGGGGGAAAAATGTCATTATCGCGTGTTTGTGGGCTGAACTCAATCACACCTATATCTGAGAGCGCGTGGCGACACTCTGCTGGAGCAGAGAAAACTATCTGTTGATATTTCGACAATTATGTTCCCTCCTGTTCTCCTCGTTTCCTTTCCGTCTCTCTGTGCGCGAGATTAAAAGAGCGCTAAGCCCCAGACAGCACACGGCGTGCATGTCGACTCACCGGCACGCTGCGGCAAACCTGTGCCTCACCGCCGCTAATCCCACACCGTTTAACGGCCTGCCTCGCCTCGCTTCACCCGCCTTCTGCCTAATCACGACTCACATCTTCGGATTGCCCTAGCAACCCAGCCGAAGACCGGAGCCCGTCCTCCCCCACCCTTAACCCAGAGCGCACATGAGAGATCAATTTCATTCCTCTTGCCTTTTTTCCTCCTCCCTACGCTCTTTGCTCTTAAGTGCCTGTTTAATCACGGTCAGGTCCGAGGGTGTTTTGGGCCCTGGATAAGTTTTGACATGTCCTGACATTTGTGCTTTTTTCAGTTGCTAATAAACATTTTAATGGCTAAGTTTAGTAGCACCATAATCAGCACAAACTGGGCTACAATAATATGTGGGCAGCATGTATGTATGTGATTGTGTTTTTGAGAAAACAACGTTTATGCGTGCTTAGTGAAAAACTAAAATTTTAAAGTCACTGAAATAAGGCCATAAAACACATACAGAACATTTGTTCACAAGACTATTGAGAACTGATCTTGAAGTCTAGAGTTTTTGCTTCAAAATTATGTGAAAATCATCTTACTCATTCACAGAAAACAATATATTGATTTAAATTTTCTAAGACACTTTTTGTGTAGAAAAGGTATATGCGAGCAGGCGTGAATGTTCATGTTCATCATTCAAATCTGTAAGTGGTGCCGCCGGCGCCACCGTCGACCCCATGTTTATTAGTTTCGTTTTTTTTATTTTAATTTTGTTTACAAGAAATAAAGAAATGTATCTATTTTTTGTTTGTAGTTTATTTAGAATATATATAAATATCACATCAATCACATCATTTGTGCATCCATAAGACACGGGTATAACACATTCAAAATATTTACACCAGAGCAGATATTCATGAACAGAAGCTTAGTTACATTCATAAACACAAGCATGCTTTGTATGTAGGCCTATACAATCCAAAAACTATAGTTATAAACATATATGGCTATATTCGTGAACAGAGAATATCCTATCACAGTAAAGTTTTGACTAATCATTCTTACTGACATTAGGCTAGTAACATTATAACTCATATTACTTTTATATCGTATTTCTGTCTGTTATAGAACATAAAAAAAAACATCCTGGCATCGTGACATTTAGATGCTGTGAATGAAACTTCATAATGTTTCACTTGATTATACATTTAATCAGGAATTATAGTTTGGGGAAAGTCTAACTAGTAAAATGTGTACAAGTTATGTGAAAACTAATACAAGTAGGTTAATAAAAAAAGACTTACTCATGTTTATTATCACTGCTGGATCAAGCCGCTGCATTGTTTTTTCCTGAGGTAATCTAACGCTTCTTGTGGTGAATTCTGTCTTATTCCTTTCAGCGCGACGCGAACAGTAAAACTTGAGGTCTTGCTGCTTTGTTTGCTGTGATGTGGGCGTTTACACGCCGCGCGCTTCACGTGGATGATTATAATATCTATAGGGCGCTCAGCGCGTGGGCGTGGTCGCATTAGATATAATGAAGGGAGCCGTGAAAGACTGGACATCGCGTTGGTTTCATATGATTACTTTATCACAGAATATTTGCTTTCGATAAGACTTGCTTAGTTTAAAAGTAGACATGTGAAGCTTTCTATAAATATATCTCTCATGTCTCTTTGTTGAGTATTTGCTGAGTTACAGTTCATTTTAATGACGCGTTTCTAAATAAAGATCACGCAGACCAAGGCGGCAGACATCGCACCATGTTTGTTTTCTTTATTTTATACAGAAAGTTTGCACAAAGTTTTGTTGTTATTATGTGTGTATACAAATAAAAGTAGACCATTTACAGATTCGATTGATGTATTGCTCTTATCTGTAAGATCAAAACTGAAAGTGTAATTTAAGTTCTTTTCGGTGTTATCAGGAGAAGATGCCACAAAACGCGTATCCGCGTTAGTCGACCCCAAAGGGTTAATGATTCTCCCTCAAGTTGGTGCTTCTTGTTTGAACATGTGGACAAAAAGCCATATATATATCGGTCCAGTAAGTGCCGCCTTTAATCTGCTGGTTAAGGGTCTTAAAGCGCGGCGTTCTGGATGTCTGTAAATTCCCTCGCTTTTTTTGAAGTTCGATCACTCCCAGGTGGCGGATCCTAATTATCCTCGACAGCAGAAGGATCGGCAGTGGCTGCAGAGCCGGGTGGAAACCCCTTCACGGTGGGGCGGTGTGGCCGAGCCGTTTAACAGCACAGATGGACGATGATGAAAGCGAGAGAACGCGGGCCCCTCGGCCTGACCCACAGCGGGAGCTGGACGGGCCGTTCAGATCACCTGCTCTCTACAATCCTGCTCTCGGCCTCAAAATATTGGCAATATAGGACAACTCAGTGCCTCAATGACCAGCATGTAAACACGGCCCCCTTTATAGAAGCAGAGCATAAGAAGTGGGCAGTATGACCAAAACCACGGTACATCGGTTTGGTACCATAATGGACAATATTTGAGAAACTTAAATGATCAATTACACGGCTCTCAGAAATGCTTGATTATGATTGGTCAGTCGGGACAGTCTTAGGTCAGTTATTCCCTGAACATGAATGGTATTTAATGGCCGCTCATTCAGGTATTTGAGGCCAGTGCTACGGTTGTTTGATTCAGATTTTTTTTGGAAGCTATTGGAGAACAAGCAATCGGAAACGATTCCGATTAGCCCATAGATAAGCAGTGAACACGCTAAAAACGCTCATTGAAGGACATGCATTTAACGCATGGCTGGAGCAAGAGCATAACATGTCTAAACTGCATGTGCACAGTTCAGTTTAATGATGAAGTTTACTTTAACTTTATGCCGTTGCACAGAATGTACAAAGCAAACTGTACCCTGAAATAACCACATCATTAAAAGGGTCATATGATGCGATTTAAATTTTTCCTTTCTCTTTGGAGTGTTACAAGCTCTTGGTGCATAAAGAAGGTCTGTAAAGTTGCAAAGACTAAAGTCTCAAATCCAAAGTGATATTCTTTATAAAAGTTAAGTCAACCATGCCTACCTAAAACGGCTCGTTTTAACACGCCCCCACATGTCTACGACACGATGTGGGCAGATTTGCATTACACCGCCCAAATGTTCACGCAAAGAAAGAAGGCATAACTTTTATTATATATTCCGTAATTATGTCCCCACTGGATGCAACAAATGCCTAGTTTATATTAGGTTTTAATGTTTTTGTCTCGTCGCTCCGGGCGGGACAAGGCATCACAGTATGGTAAGGGGAGTAACATTTCCGTCACACGCTTGAGGTATTCGGCCAATAATAAGAAATAAGAGCGCATTAAGTTGTATTCATTATTATAGCAACAGTAGTGTTTGTATGGCGTGCTTTGAGTGCAACACTTGTCCAATACATAGTGTAAGAAATTATAGTCTGCCTCGACCAAACTTCCACTCCAATTAAACTATTCTCCTTTCTCTACAAAGAGCTTAATTATCATAGAGATAATTCTGCTGCAATAAACATCTTCATCGAGATCTTCATCGTCTTCATCATTTTTCTTACAATAGGCAACTCAATATTTGTCAGTAGCCTACTGTACATTTTGGACAAGTTCGACATGCAAGACCGCAGACTGAAAGTGCAACAATGAACACCACTGAAATGTAAGAATCAAGTATATGCGTACATGTGCAGCGAATTCCCCTGATGGAACCGATTCCAACTTTTGGAATCGACTCTCGATTCCCAAAGCCTCGAAACGGATTCTTTTTGGAATTGATTCCCAGCGATTAACCAGCACTTCTTTCACGTGTCGTGTATCACACCACGAACATGCTCTCTCATTTCTTTCTTTTTACTGTAAAATGAAACCAAAGTATTTAATTGTAGGCCTATAGTAATATTGTTGAAGTGTTCGTCTTGATGCTAGAACGATTGTTTTGTGCAATAGATTATAAAATAATAAACAGGCAAGATTTTAAAATGGTTACTTCTCAAATCAATATTTCCTATCCCAATTATTATTTATATGGTGAAAAGCGGTGTAATAAGTGATACATCTGTCCATTTTTACACTATACATTTTAATGCTAAAACAGACAGATTTTTAAAAATTTAAACTACAGGTGCATCTCAATAAATTAGAATGTCGTGGAAAAGTTCATTTATTTCAGTAATTCAACTCAAATTGTGAAACTCGTGTATTAAATAAATTCAATGCACACAGACTGAAGTAGTTAATACATAAAATTAGATGAACTCCTTTTCATTTTTCTGTATTTAACACTAGATTATTGAGAAAAATATATAAATATATCACATCAAATCATGTCAAGGTATAAATGCTACAGCAGACTAATTGGAGTTGGCACAGTATAAAGCGTCATACCGCCAGAGCCGGCGCCAGCGCAGCACTGATGAGGGGGCAGCTGAGTAAACAAAAGGGGGCGATGACGTAGCACAAAGTAAAAAAATAAATAAATAAAATAAAATTGTGGCCCATTCATGTATTTGTCGGACAGTAAACAAACCTGCCCGCTAACGTTACTATTAGAATACTGGGTTCACACATATAGTGTTTTGGTCTGACATCCTGGAAATAATATGTCTCAGGCAGCAGATTTACCACAAATACAGACAAGTGATACCACCACAATGACCAGAAATACTGAATGAAACAAGCTTATTGCGACCGATTCCCTGACATAACACATTCATTGCGACCCATTTAACAGATGCATCCTTTTAAGTTAGAACAACTTGAACAGCAACAAACAATAACAATACAGCGAAATAATCAACTAACAACGACCATCTAGCCCTCTATTAAACATTAAAGAATTCTTTCATCATACCTTTAGCTTACTAAGTAGTGCTGCATTCTTAGTTGAACCGCTTGCGCAGAAAGTTTGTGTGTCAGATGTAACAATTAAAATGCGACTTTGTGAAACGGACTGCCCTAAATTATTGCTATATAGTAGCATCATATTAATGCTAGAAAGCCTATGCATTTTGGTGAAAGCCGATGCCCCCTCACGCCCCCCCGTGCCGCCGGCCCTGCATACCGCCCAGTCCTATAGGTTGCCATCTCTATAGAGCACATATCAGCCAGAGAACAATAGGAAAGATTGGTGTTACTCAAAGGACAGGCCTCAAACTGTGAAAATTTCATGACTGCACTCATTGTCAAGTGCATACTGATCACTGCTAAACCTGTATACTTGTCATTTCTTTTTGCTGTAATCAAATTAAACAGTCCATATTTCCAGAAGTTTCCTAATAATTGGCACACGGGACCGGATTTAGCTTAGGTTAGCCATTTTTCTACTGCCAGTCTATACCCATTTAACAGATGCATCCTTTTAAGTTAGAACAACTTGAACAGCAACAAACAATAACAATACAGCGAAATAATCAACTAACAACGACCATCTAGCCCTCTATTAAACATTAAAGAATTCTTTCATCATACCTTTAGCTTACTAAGTAGTGCTGCATTCTTAGTTGAACCGCTTGCGCAGAAAGTTTGTGTGTCAGATGTAACAATTAAAATGCGACTTTGTGAAACGGACTGTCCTAAATTGTTGCTATAGTAGCATCATATTAATGCTAGAAAGCCTATGCATTTTGGTGAAAGCCGATGCCCCCTCACGCCCCCCCGTGCCGCCGGCCCTGCATACCGCCCAGTCCTATAGGTTGCCATCTCTATAGAGCACATATCAGCCAGAGAACAATAGGAAAGAT
The DNA here is from genome assembly GCF_001515625.1 of Sinocyclocheilus rhinocerous. Lineage (NCBI taxonomy): Eukaryota > Metazoa > Chordata > Actinopteri > Cypriniformes > Cyprinidae > Sinocyclocheilus > Sinocyclocheilus rhinocerous. The sequence goes on from NW_015629065.1 coordinate 1,840,745, forward strand.
TGGTGTTACTCAAAGGACAGGCCTCAAACTGTGAAAATTTCATGACTGCACTCATTGTCAAGTGCATACTGATCACTGCTAAACCTGTATACTTGTCATTTCTTTTTGCTGTAATCAAATTAAACAGTCCATATTTCCAGAAGTTTCCTAATAATTGGCACACGGGACCGGATTTAGCTTAGGTTAGCCATTTTTCTACTGCCAGTCTATTGCCCCCTTTCACATAATAGCACAATGACCCCTGTCAGCACAAAAACACATAAATGCTCCCAGATTCATGGCCCCTACTTGTCCGACACAGAAAGCAAGTGTCGGCTGCTTTTTAATTGGACAGCGAGGGGGTGACCTTTTCTCTGATTGGGCAAGGAGAGTGCGACCGTACTATGCATTAATGCAACCCTCCTGAGTATTCCCAGCACCCTTTGGGGTTGAGAGTGGGTGGGGTTAAGATGTGGCGCTCCAGGAAAGCGGGAAGGGCTGAACTCCCCAGGGTGGAGATGGCATTTCACACTCGCCGTTTTTTGAGCCTGGTAAACCACAACAGGCCAATAGAGCAAAAGCTGATATGAAAATTAAACAGGGTAATTTGTTAAAATCAAACAAGATACTACACTTAGAGATCACACTGTGCATATGAGTGTGTGGGAAATGCATGTGTGCCAGAAAGATGATGCCATTGTACCTAAATGTGCCCACACGCCTACAGCCAATCACATTCATATAGTATAGAGACAGTTATGCCATACATACTGAACTATGCATAGGCCTTGGTCCTTACCTTCCCAATTACTGGGATGTCCACTGAACCCCATGTATCGGCTCCCCAATGTACCATCCCAGAGGCAAAATCTGCTGTCACAATACCAGTCACTTTGAGAGAAAGAAAGAAGCTGTTAAATTCAGTCAGTACTGAAATAAAAGTGACCATGAGACCATGACATGGAAAAAAAGTGCACTACAACCAATGGTTTCTGTGGAGATAATGACAGCAGAACTTTATTACTTTAAAACAAAGGAAAGACATGAACAGAAAGGTCACAAAGAATAAGACTTACCAATGCCAAAGATGATTTTGTAGATGTGCACTGTGGAGAAGTTGAGGAAGAGGAAGGAGAGGTTTATAACAAAGAGCGAGAGGCACAGAATCACACAGATCCACTCCTGCAGCCGCTTTCCTACAGGGACAACAAACACATAAAAGGCACATTAGTGCATATTTTATTAGCACTAAAAAAACAAAAAAGGGTAAAACAATAATATATAAAAAAAACACAGATTAAAAAAAAAATCTTATTTGAACAACTAGTAGACCAACTATGAATTTGGAGTCTGATGATAATTTGTCTATCATTTAATTTCCTGGCTTAAATACTGTAAATTGACCTAATTTACTTATTGGACCAATACCAACAGCACTAAGAAATAAAAGAAGAGAAATAAATAAAAATAAAATAAATATTCAAAAGAAGAACAGGGGGAAAAAAAATAACCAACACAACAAACATTTTGAGATACAACAGAAGGGGAAAAAGACACTCTTTTGAAATTGTACAGACAGAGGAAAAAAATAATAGATAACTACCTTGTTGACTAGTCAGTAATTGGATGAATAATCGACCACAATGACTCATCAAATGTAAATGCAAAAAAATAAAATTTTTTTAAAAAAAAAATAAGAAGAGCTCAAAGTGCCATCTTTTGAATGTTATTAATTCTCCTTAGTAACCATATATTTAACTACAGTGTCCACTGCGAGGTCACAGACAGCAGCGAACCGACATCTCTCAAAAGCAGAAAAGGTCATCGGGGTCAGCGGACAGGAGACGAGCCGAACGTGTGTAACCGTGTGTGTGTGTCCCATTATCTCGTGTGCTCAGGAGTAATCGATTAGACTAGGACAAGTTGTAGGCAGAGGCGAGGGTCAGGATCTCTTGCGATGGCGCGTTTGCCTGACACAGCTAAACGTCCCAGGTCAGGGCAGAGGGCACTGATGGAGGGGCCACAACGGGCACTGTTCAGACCACCATGACAGCGGCGTGGCACGGCGGGCGGCAGTGGAGGATGATTAAAGTGCTAATGCATTATTCACAACAGAGTAGAGAATTAGTCTATATGGACACCGACCACATCTACATGTCCCCATCTCTCCTCAGCCTACATTCAATCTCCATTTTTAAAAACTTGCATATTCAGTTTTAAACCACATTCGACCACGTCCGAGTCTTTCATTCTTTCACTGTGACTCTTTCTTCTCGTTCCATCTCTCTCCTTTGCTCTCCTGTTGGGCGGATGTGGGCACGGAGAAGCGCAGTGGACTCAGCTCTTTTGAAAATTTAATGCCATTAGAGGAGCGTCCTGAGTGGATTGGGAATGTGAGGAGGTTGAGAAGAAGATATTGATGACTGCTATTTATAGCGCCTCAGTGGGCCAGCCAACACCGTATGCCTGAACGATGGACCACGATTCTTATAATGCACTCACAAGTCTGTGTTATATTTCGTGCAGTTATGAGAGCACCAACCTATGGAATCCTTAACCTAACAGCTTGTAAGTGCTTGTGTGCAGTGTAAAATTGTTTACTGGATTAGTGTGAAAGCGGTCTTTTGAATTCGGTTGCACACCAACCAAATCCTGGGTCTGAGCTAAAACAAACCATCGTACAATCTGTGGCTGCAGTGAACTGCCATTGATTACGTATATTATGCTTTGTTGTCCTCAAAGACTTTTTTAATGGATCACATTTTTTTGCATATTTTATTGCAGCCATTGCAGACAATCCAATAGAAATAGGTTTTGTTTTGCCATTATTTAACAGTAAGCAGTAGACACAAACATTCGAAAAAAGACTAGAAAGACTCAACGATTTGTACTGTATATACATATCTCTATAAAAGGTTCTTTAATTGTACTTGCAATAAAATTAATAAAATTGCAAGCTCACAGCTTGGATAAATGATGACTTCATTTTTATTTTACATCCACGTATGAACATAAAACAAACAAAAAACACCTGTTTCTATATACCAGTAAATATATAAGGGAACAGATGATCCAGGGTCAGCTGATGTTGTTATAGAGCACATACTCACTTTCTGATGGCGCAATAAATTGTGAAGTTGGACTAAATGTGGTAGCACAACAGGAAGTGGAGGGATGAGAAAGTCCAGGTGCAGCACATCCAGGTGTAGGACCATGAAATAAAATTAGACATAGTGCTCTTTTCTTTACAACAATATCACAGCAGCCCCAAACATGGTCTCGAAATCTGAACGAGGTTTGCATGAAAGCGCTTTTACAGTCATTCTTTTCTGTAGAGGAACAATATTATAGCTCTTTTGACAGAATATCATGGAAAGGAAAAGTGGGAAAATATCTACCGCTTGTCAACACTTCACATGACACCATCTCTGAGAACTTCCAAAATTATTCAGAGACAGAAACCTGAAATAAAAAAACAATTAAAAAAAAACATTTACCCACTCCAGCACTTGCGTCCTCTCTTTCCTGACTTTTTTCTTTCTCACACACAGACATGTGCGTACACACTCTCTCGAAGCAGTGGGGCCGCTGTCAGGTGATCAGCGTCAGTCCTTGGATCCTCCCGCTCCCCGGTGAGGGCAGAAACTAGGCCAGGCCTCGACAGAGCCGCCGTCGCCGTGCGCAGCCAGGAACACCGTCCCCCTGTCCACGGGACCTGAACGGCGCGCCCATTAACACAGTATTCTTTCACTGTGACTCTTTCTTCTCGTTCCATCTCTCTCCTTTGCTCTCCTGTTGGGCGGATGTGGGCACGGAGAAGCGCAGTGGACTCAGCTCTTTTGAAAATTTAATGCCATTAGAGGAGCGTCCTGAGTGGATTGGGAATGTGAGGAGGTTGAGAAGAAGATATTGATGACTGCTATTTATAGCGCCTCAGTGGGCCAGCCAACACCGTATGCCTGAACGATGGACCACGATTCTTATAATGCACTCACAAGTCTGTGTTATATTTCGTGCAGTTATGAGAGCACCAACCTATGGAATCCTTAACCTAACAGCTTGTAAGTGCTTGTGTGCAGTGTAAAATTGTTTACTGGATTAGTGTGAAAGCGGTCTTTTGAATTCGGTTGCACACCAACCAAATCCTGGGTCTGAGCTAAAACAAACCATCGTACAATCTGTGGCTGCAGTGAACTGCCATTGATTACGTATATTATGCTTTGTTGTCCTCAAAGACTTTTTTAATGGATCACATTTTTTTGCATATTTTATTGCAGCCATTGCAGACAATCCAATAGAAATAGGTTTTGTTTTGCCATTATTTAACAGTAAGCAGTAGACACAAACATTCGAAAAAAGACTAGAAAGACTCAACGATTTGTACTGTATATACATATCTCTATAAAAGGTTCTTTAATTGTACTTGCAATAAAATTAATAAAATTGCAAGCTCACAGCTTGGATAAATGATGACTTCATTTTTATTTTACATCCACGTATGAACATAAAACAAACAAAAAACACCTGTTTCTATATACCAGTAAATATATAAGGGAACAGATGATCCAGGGTCAGCTGATGTTGTTATAGAGCACATACTCACTTTCTGATGGCGCAATAAATTGTGAAGTTGGACTAAATGTGGTAGCACAACAGGAAGTGGAGGGATGAGAAAGTCCAGGTGCAGCACATCCAGGTGTAGGACCATGAAATAAAATTAGACATAGTGCTCTTTTCTTTACAACAATATCACAGCAGCCCCAAACATGGTCTCGAAATCTGAACGAGGTTTGCATGAAAGCGCTTTTACAGTCATTCTTTTCTGTAGAGGAACAATATTATAGCTCTTTTGACAGAATATCATGGAAAGGAAAAGTGGGAAAATATCTACCGCTTGTCAACACTTCACATGACACCATCTCTGAGAACTTCCAAAATTATTCAGAGACAGAAACCTGAAATAAAAAAACAATTAAAAAAAAACATTTACCCACTCCAGCACTTGCGTCCTCTCTTTCCTGACTTTTTTCTTTCTCACACACAGACATGTGCGTACACACTCTCTCGAAGCAGTGGGGCCGCTGTCAGGTGATCAGCGTCAGTCCTTGGATCCTCCCGCTCCCCGGTGAGGGCAGAAACTAGGCCAGGCCTCGACAGAGCCGCCGTCGCCGTGCGCAGCCAGGAACACCGTCCCCCTGTCCACGGGACCTGAACGGCGCGCTCATTAATACAGTCCTGACAACAACGTGCTCCCCTGCAACCCCCTGCACCATCGCTCACACCCGCAGCCCCCTTTCCCGCTCGCTGGCGTGGGGAATTAACCTGGGAGGGGCGGGGGGGAGGGTAGGGGGTGCTAATAGGCTGAAATTAATCAACGACGCCTGATACGACGCAGAGGGGCGGCTGGAGTGCCAAACAACGTCCGTGAATGCTAATGGCGTTCTTGCTCTCTCGCTCTGACATAATGTGTGCAAGTTTCTGCGGCAGGCTATAATACGCCGTCGTCCATCCTCGAGTTTCGTCGCGCTTCACCTGCTGATGCATGTAAGCACGGTTACACAGCTTGAGGCAAAAAACCTAGTGAATCTTTCCTGTGTAAGCCATTTTGTTCAACGTCACACTTCTGTAAATGTAAAAAATGATAGTTCAGAGGGATCATTCACCCAAATATAATCATGTACTCATCTTCATGTCATTCCAAAACTGTATGACTTACTTTCTTCTGTTGAAAACAAAACGTGAATATAATTACAGTAAGTGAATAGGACTGTAAGGCTCCAAAAAACAAACAAACAATTAAATGGATAGTTTCAGTTCCCACTATAGACCTTATGTAGCTCCGCCCCTTTTCAGTGTTGCTCAAGTTGTCTTCGGTCTACCAGTTGTATTTTCACAGTGTGAAGGTAAGCTCATACATTTTAAAATCTTCCCAGTCTGCTGTCATTTGTTAAGACATCCGATTCAAACATTACAATGCACATAAGCTTTGTTAACTCTACAATAAGTAAATCCACTTCACTAGCTAATTACTCTTCAACGGTGATTCTATAGAGCAAACCACAAAAACGGAAGTTCAAAGACAAAAATCTAAAGATTGCACTTGTTTCTCTGATGCATGGTATGAGCGAAAATTACTATGTAAACCAATAGGACCCGAAATGGTTTGTTAGCCAAAATTCGTCCAAATGTTTTCTTTTATGTTCCACAGAAAAAATATGCATACAGCATGAAATAACATGACTATCCCTTTAAAAGTACAATAAAAGTCATAAAATATTAAGTGCATGTTTTCTGAAGAAATACAATAGAATTGTGTGACGAACAAACCAAAATTTAAGTTGTTATCCACTACAAATATGGATATCTGTGCTAGCTCATAAAAAGAGCAGGGAATGAAATGAGATCTTTTCAATGAATCAGCTGATCCAGTTCACAAAATTGGTCTTGAATCAAAATGATTCATTCTTGAATCAGACTGATTCAGTTCTCAGATTAGGCTCACAGATTAAAAAATCTGGTTGCAGCAGAATTCAGTAAACAGTCTTTAAATCCACTTATGATACTTTACAATCTTTTCAGCGCTTAAACTCTCCACCTCATTCAATGGAATTACATAGAAAAAGAGGAACCTATAACATTACTGCAAACGTCCTGTTTTGCGTCCTCCTGAAAGTCAAACAAGTTTTGGAAAGACTTAACAAACGAAGGCAGTTTTCATTTTTAGATGAACTAATCCTGTAATAAATGAGGATAGAAAAACTTTTACAGCTCTAACAAGCTGATGGGACGTCTGATAGAACGCTTAGATCCCATGCCGAGTCGGGGTAAGTTCAGATGAAAAGGGGTGGGGTGCGGGGGGGGCGGTTTATCACCTGTCACGCTAGCAGAAGTCAGCGAGTGTGAACAGTATGTGTTGTTTGTGCTGCGGAGAGATGGGTGTTTTTTCGGTCTCTATCCTCGACGAACAAAGGGCTCTTTTCTTCAGCAGGCTCTCCTGATGGGGCTGTGGTGGTGCGCGGGCCCCTCTGTTCTCAGCGCAGCCGCGGCACTGAAAGAACGGCTCTCACCTCCTCCGGAGAGGCAGACAAAAAGCAACTCAGAATAGCTGCCTTTCAGAGGGCCGGCCACGCCACATAGTCCTGCCAACATGCCATGACTGAGCCATTCTCTACCACCCCCCCCCAAAAAACAATGCCAAGGGGGCCAGGAAAATGAACCTCATATTAGCACACACAATTATATTTAGCGGGATACATAATGGCACAGACGCACACACACATTGTCCCCTTGCCAGCTCTCTGTAGGCCTGTCTTCAGAGGGGACTTTGGGAAAGAAGGGAGAGACAGGAAAAGTGGGTCATACATGGCGAGAGGAAGAGAAAGAGTGTGAGAGAGAGGGAGGTAGAATTCCCCTGATCAGGACAAATGGATCAGTCACAGGCCTTGTTGCTTTCATCTGTTCTCAGTGGACAACTCAACCTGGGACACACACGCTAACACATGTACCCAGACACACTCGAACACACACTTTGTGCCATACAATGCTCTATGTTATTTTAAAAAAACAGCTAAGTATGTGAGGACTGATAGACAGTTTTTTTTGTTACAAAAGAGAGACAAAAACATTTTGGACTGGGTGAACAAAAAAGTTCACCACTAGGGACAAAAGTTGATTACTAGGGATGTGAATCATAAAAAAAGAACAATTGTGACTCTCAATCCTTAAAGATAAACAACTATTTTAGTACTTTTAAGGAATCAAATAATTCTGTTCTGTAATTCTGTTCTTTAGGTCAGTGAGCCACTCCGAACAACTGAGTGAGGCATTAGATTGATTCAAACGAATAACCGAGGCTGTTTTGTGAGTCTTCTTGACCAATTCATGAAATGACTGACTACTGTTTACAAATCAGACAACACAAAAGAAATATAAAGTAGGAGTCTATTTATTGACTTTGTATGATTTCCCAGTGACCCGTTTTCTTTTGTTGCACTCAATTTAGATAATAAACTAACAACACAGCATTTCTTTTGTGGTGAAACTAGATTACATAGTACAATGTTCAGAAAACATACACTACTGTTCAAAAAATGTTTTGTAGGACATTAATACTTTTATCCAGTAAGGATGCATTAAATTGATCAGAAGTGACAGTAAAGATGTATCATGTTAAAAAAATACATTTTGAACTTTTATTCATCAAAGAATCTTGAAAAAAAAATTAAGCAGCACAACTGTTTTTGTCATTATTTAATAATAGAAAATGTTTCTTGAGCATCAAATCAGCATATTAATGATTTCTGAAGGATCATGTGACACTGAAGATTGGAATAATAGCTGCTAAAAATCAGCTTTGCCATTGCCACTTTTGAAAGGTTATATATATATATATATATGTGTGTATATATGTATATGATTTCCTATAACAAAATCATTAAAAATATATTTTTGCTAAAAAAGGAACTGGTTCTCGGTTCCCATTCCTTCTAGTTACCCCCATTTTTAAAGAGAGAGATAGGTAGACACATTTATACGTTTCTGTGTGTGTACACAGTCAGACCGACCCTGATAAGGGCCACAGATGACAGGTTTAGGAAAGAGCGACCCCTGAGACCACCCCCCCCCACACACACACGCTACCTTTTAATATCTCCAAATCTCCAGAGTGACGAGCGCTGAAGGTCACGGCGAGAGGTTGTACGAAACGTGTCGTCCCGTAAACTCAAAATCATGTTTCTCACATCTTTACGTTACGAACTAGAATCCGAACCTCTGACCTCGGGAATGCAAAGAGTTAAGCAGGTTTATGGCCTTTAGATTGAAATTCATTAACAAGGGAGAGAGGGATTAAAATGCAGAGAGTGGATTTTAAATATTGAAAATTCACAGCGGAGCCACTTCACCGAGAACTCCACACTAAATACAGTGCTGATTGAGGACGGCGCGGGAAGGGCCGCGTTCAGAAATGGAATTTAGATAATAGTAATTATACGGCTCACCCACTGTCCCTGTCCCCAACTGCCACAAACCACCTGAATTCACACAGAAAGCTGATGGAGAACTCCATCAAATATTAATAACAGGCTGTGTGGTTCCAGTCCAAATGTATTTGGGTGCCCTGGTACGCTTCTATGTGCGTGTAGGCATGCAAAAGAGACAATTTTCTGTGTGCGCCATTAACATCCTGCCGCATTTATTCCCCCCCCGTCTTCCCGTCCCAAAAACGCTCGAGTGTGTGTGCGTTTGAGTGAGTGAATCCGGTTTTGTATCATGTATACAGCTGAGGTCCTAATGCATTTAGCTGCCCTGGTGTGTGTATAATTGAGAAGCCCAGCAGGAGAGGTTGCAGGTAGCCAGGTTCCCCTCCTCCTCGTCTCTCCGTCTCCCTCTCTTTTCTTCTCTCCCTCTTTCCCCTCGAGAGCCCACTTGGCTTTCGTTTACGCTGCCAGTGTGCAGTTCATGCTGGACAGAGTGGCGCAGTGAAAACCAGAGCAACACTATATGTTTTGCGTCACATAGCGAGTACCTGATTCTGCTGCGGCCCGGGTCACAAGACCATCTCAGGTGTATGGCCAAGAGCTAGCCGTTCAGAACCTTGAACCTGTGACCTTTTGACCCCAGGGTCAGCGTACGAGAGCCAAGAGCACTCGGCAGGCATGACGGGGTCAACTTGGTGTGAGTTTGACGGGAAGGCAGGATAAATTATACAGCAGGTCAGACTCCATTGAGTAAGGGGACTCTAATGCACATGTAGAAAGAAAAGAAAAGCATTAAAGAATGGGCTCTGGTGCTGCCAGGGGGCAGTGTTGGCCTGGCAGTGGGTCAGGCTTAATACGATTACATGGCTAAGCAACTTTAAGTGTTTGATTGGGCTGAATGAACTTCAAGAGGAACCGAGTTAGAAATGCAATAGTTCTGCAGTCAGAAAGTGACTATGAGATTAGAGTAACTGCGCACCCAGAGGTGTTCGGCTCGCTAAATCAGTGAAAGCTGCATCCAGCAGCTTTAGCAAGAAAAACTGCGGTCATCAGACCGCACAGACCATTAGCTGGAGTCTGCAGTTTGCCACAAGAGAGGACAGAATCTGCAAGAACCGGAGTGTAATTTAACAACCGACACTCAGGATAGTCTGAAAAGTTTTGCTACTTCTTGGAAAAAAATATTTTGTAGTAGTACATAAATGTTATGTATCACCACAAAGATTCCTGTTCTTTCAAACCTGTATGATTTTCTTTCTTCTGTGGAACACAAGAGACATTTAGCAGACTGTGAAGTTTTGCTTTTCCATACAGTGAAAGTGAATTGCGAGCATGGGTTTGCATCATTAAAGCAGTGTGTCAAGATCACAACAAACCATATTTAAATATTCAAACGCACAAATGGAATTTCAGAGCTGTGGCAGAGAAACACTGGTCTATGATAAAGCTATTGTATGGCTTCAGAAGACTTAAGTACAGTGCAAAAGTCCTGTCATAGTGCTTTTTTGAAGTCCCTAGTCACCATATAAAAAGAAAGTCTGAACATTCTGCTAAACATCTCCTTACAGTATGTGTTTCATAGAAGAAAGCCATACAAATACAGATGTTTCATATTTTGGCTTCTGTAACAAAATCTGCACAGGAAGGTGCATAGGTACATAGGAATGAACAGAGAGTCCTGTACAACTTCTTATAATACAAATGAAACTTTTGCTCTTGTCATACACTACTGTTCAAAAGTTTGAAGCAGTAGGATTTTTTTGGTTACATTTTATTTTAAGGGGTCCTTGTTACAGTGTAATTATACATTTAAGTACTGAGTGATATTAATTAACTACATGTAACTACATACGGTTAGGGTTTGGCTTAGGGTTACTTGCATGTAATTATGCATAATTTATTGTCATTACAATAGTAAGTACAAGTAACATGGACACCTTAAAGTGTTACCGTTTTTATTCATGCTTTTTTGTTAATTAGAAACAGTAATATTGTGAAATATTATTACAATTTAAAACAACTGTTTTCTGGTTTAATATATTTAAAAGTATAATTTATTCCTTTGATGGCAAAGCTGAATTTTCAGCATCATTGCTCCAGTCTTCAGTGTCACATGATCCTTCAGAAATCATTGTAATATGCTGATTTGGTATATAAGAAACAATTTTTATTATTAACAACTTTGCTGCTTTTTTTTTCAGGATTCTTTGATGCTGAAAAAACATCATGTATTTGAAAAATAAATCTTGTCATTTTTGATAAATTAAAACATACTTGCTCAATAAGTATTATTTAAAAAAACAGATTACTGATCAAAAACTTCTGAATGATGTATGGAGTATATGTTCATTCATTCATTCGTCAAGGCAGTCTTCTCATTCAGTTTTCATTGCACAGTTAATCAGTATATTTTTATAATGCACTCTAAAAAAAGTGATCAAAATCGAACCAATAGATTTACAACCTATTAGAAGCACATACTCATACTGTACAAGGAGGTGTTCATCAGTGAGATGGGAGATGGATTGTGGGTGTGTTTGGATGTGTTGTATAGTATGTGGTGCAGTGCAGCAGGACTGTAGGCAGGGTTATGCTCGGTGTCAAGCAGACGTGTCTGGTGTCTTATTCTACTCCGTGGCCCGGTCTCTTCTCTGTGCTGTAACACACATCCCTGGCCCTGCGCCACAGACCGGAGAATTTGCCTACAAGGCAGCAAGCCGAAAGATCAACTGCTTCCTTTTGGCTCAGGCTCTTTTGTAACTTTTATTTCTTCTTACATGGAAATGTTGCAGCGTCTCTGTTGCTAGCTTACTATTAACAGATAACGGGTGCAGAACAATGAAAATATACTTTACTGTGGCTGACGCATAAAGACTTCTAACTCACTCTGCATTTTGGAAACAGTTGCGCTGCTTAATATTTTTCAGCATTCTTTGATGAATAGAAAGTGCAAAAGAAATATTTAGTAACATTATAAATGTCTTTACTGACACTTTTGATAAATCTGAAGCATCGTTGCTGAATGAAAGTAAGAATTTTCTTAAAAATATATATATATATAAAAAAAAAAAAAAGAAAAAAAAAAGATCCTTATCACAGATCCTTAAGAGTGATGATGTCTTACGGTCACCGTCATTCTCTGGTGCACTAGAAGGCAGTAATGGGTTGTTGTGCACGAGAGGCTGGGCATACAGCATATGCAGTCGTGGTACGAGGGATGCTGGCGGGCTGTGAACTCTTTGCTCCTCCACAGTCTCCGTAACTTCTGTGGGGTCCAGCAGCAAAGACGCCTCTCTGAAGACATGAAACAAACAATATATTAGTTTAACGTTAGAGAACCCCTTATTGCAATTACAACCATCCCAAAGTGACACTCAGACTACCTCTCATCTGCAATCACTCTCAAGGCAGGGTCCGCAGAAAGGATGCCAAATACTTCCAACATGTCATTCAGTTTGAAACTGTCCCAGTCCTCATACACCTGCCAATTACAGAGGATGGCTGAGTTACATGGCTGTCTGTGTAGGTGGGGAACAATTCAATGGAGCGAACCATCATATTATTGCAAGAAAATTATAATGTTAACATGTGCCTGCTCAAGACAACTTGATTTTAGTGTTAGTCTAAAAAGTACGCATTAAAAATGACAATCTATGAAAAAAACAATTTAATTGAGAGTGTGTCAAGATGATGGTTTAAGATGAAGGAACAATTAAACCTTAACAAGACAGGCTGGGCCCTTTTCTCCAGGCAAAGGGAAGTTGAGGTCCAGACTGGATGTGCAGTGCGCCGAAGATGAGTCGTGGCTGGGAGCTTCTGTCTCCTGACGCTTCGGCTCAGTGTTGCCATGAGACTCTGCAGAGCTCTGAGTTCCTGTCGAGACAAACGTAAATCATTGTTAAAGGGGTCATATGATGCGATTTGATGTGAACTTTGGAGTGTTACAAGCTCTTGGTGCATAAAGAAGATCTGTAAAGTTGCAAAGA
>NW_015629065.1:1853784-1873984 GCF_001515625.1 Sinocyclocheilus rhinocerous
CTTTTTTGAAGTCCCTAGTCACCATATAAAAAGAAAGTCTGAACATTCTGCTAAACATCTCCTTACAGTATGTGTTTCATAGAAGAAAGCCATACAAATACAGATGTTTCATATTTTGGCTTCTGTAACAAAATCTGCACAGGAAGGTGCATAGGTACATAGGAATGAACAGAGAGTCCTGTACAACTTCTTATAATACAAATGAAACTTTTGCTCTTGTCATACACTACTGTTCAAAAGTTTGAAGCAGTAGGATTTTTTTGGTTACATTTTATTTTAAGGGGTCCTTGTTACAGTGTAATTATACATTTAAGTACTGAGTGATATTAATTAACTACATGTAACTACATACGGTTAGGGTTTGGCTTAGGGTTACTTGCATGTAATTATGCATAATTTATTGTCATTACAATAGTAAGTACAAGTAACATGGACACCTTAAAGTGTTACCGTTTTTATTCATGCTTTTTTGTTAATTAGAAACAGTAATATTGTGAAATATTATTACAATTTAAAACAACTGTTTTCTGGTTTAATATATTTAAAAGTATAATTTATTCCTTTGATGGCAAAGCTGAATTTTCAGCATCATTGCTCCAGTCTTCAGTGTCACATGATCCTTCAGAAATCATTGTAATATGCTGATTTGGTATATAAGAAACAATTTTTATTATTAACAACTTTGCTGCTTTTTTTTTCAGGATTCTTTGATGCTGAAAAAACATCATGTATTTGAAAAATAAATCTTGTCATTTTTGATAAATTAAAACATACTTGCTCAATAAGTATTATTTAAAAAAACAGATTACTGATCAAAAACTTCTGAATGATGTATGGAGTATATGTTCATTCATTCATTCGTCAAGGCAGTCTTCTCATTCAGTTTTCATTGCACAGTTAATCAGTATATTTTTATAATGCACTCTAAAAAAAGTGATCAAAATCGAACCAATAGATTTACAACCTATTAGAAGCACATACTCATACTGTACAAGGAGGTGTTCATCAGTGAGATGGGAGATGGATTGTGGGGGTGTTTGGATGTGTTGTATAGTATGTGGTGCAGTGCAGCAGGACTGTAGGCAGGGTTATGCTCGGTGTCAAGCAGACGTGTCTGGTGTCTTATTCTACTCCGTGGCCCGGTCTCTTCTCTGTGCTGTAACACACATCCCTGGCCCTGCGCCACAGACCGGAGAATTTGCCTACAAGGCAGCAAGCCGAAAGATCAACTACTTCCTTTTGGCTCAGGCTCTTTTGTAACTTTTATTTCTTACATGGAAATGTCGCAGCGTCTCTGTTGCTAGCTTACTATTAACAGATAACGGGTGCAGAACAATGAAAATATACTTTACTGTGGCTGACGCATAAAGACTTCTAACTCACTCTGCATTTTGGAAACAGTTGCGCTGCTTAATATTTTTCAGCATTCTTTGATGAATAGAAAGTGCAAAAGAAATATTTAGTAACATTATAAATGTCTTTACTGACACTTTTGATAAATCTGAAGCATCGTTGCTGAATGAAAGTAAAAATTTTCTTAAAAAAAAAAATATATATAAAAAAAAAAAAAAAAACCAGTCACAGTCTGGAGTAAAAACTGCAGGCAATGACGCCATCAAAAAATGTGAAAGGTAAAACATCCATTCATACAGCTGACATATTGAGTGTTTCTGACACTTTTCCCTGCAGAATGAGGTGGTGTATGTTCCTATTTGATGTGAAGAAGTACAACAGTGATTACTCTGCTAGCACATCTGTGTGAACATCTGTACGTTCACCAAAAATCACCTTGAGGGCAGCTGGTGTAAAGTTCAAAAATGGCTTCGAAAGTTTCCAAATGCTCATTAGAGCCACTTTCAACTTCACCTACTGTACATCCAGGAGAATTTAAAAGACAGATGAAACAGTGACGGCATTCAGAGTCAGTCAGTGATTAGATAATCAAGAGAGAGTGATAGGGGAGTGAACCTAAGATCACAGGGTTAAAGGTGGACATAGCAGCTGCGACCTAAAGACACTCAGTGTGAATTTCTTCAGTAAATTTCCATCTCCAAGGCCACCAGATGCCCTCAGACTGATCTAGGGCCAGAGGTCACAACTTAAAGTGACAGGAAAGCAAACAGCTGGATTTCAAGTGCTCAGACTGTGTAGCCTTTGCAAAAGGCCTGTCCTCAACCCCTCCAGTTAAGAAAAGCCCAAGTTATAATTGTAAACAAATTATCACTCAGTTTGTTTGTAACTTAAGGAGTTTGTTGCAACTGGCAGACGGTCTACATACTGCAGTTTATTCTGGCCCAGAAATAGCCACTTAAGACAGGAAGAAACCATCTGACCAACATAAAACGATCAACCACAGTGTTTGTTTTTACGCACCGTTTATCATTGGATAAATCGGAAATGGACCATATCACAATAATAGAGTGGTGTGAAAAAAAAATACAGAAAACACAAAAATTTGAAAATTATGCTCCTACAAAAGTAGCAAAGATAAAAATAAGTTTAAAAAAAGTTAAACAACTTTTTTTTTTTTCAATTTGATGTCACCAATCTTGTAAATATCGGCAAAACCTGTGGTTACTTCATCAAAATAAAACAAAAGTGTTCAACTGTATCAACCCTGTGCCTTGGAAATACAGCCTTGTTTCCAGGCAGAAAGATTAAAGAAAAGATATATGTGCCTTTGAATTGCATGAAGTTTCACATTAACTTCAAAGCCTGCAGGAGGAAGAAGAATCAATTTATTCTCAAACATAAAGGTGTGTATATAACAGGAATGTATCTCCGAGTGGACTGTTATGGTGGAACGGATTCAGACACAAAGAAGAGTAACGCTCCTGGTGTGCAGTGTTGACACATTGTTGGCTTATCTGCAGGATTGCTACCATAAATATATATAGCGGTGTTTGACAGCTGATAAGCTTAAAATCACATTCGCACTTGTAGGTCAGTGTGCCTATAGTGCCGTCCACCCATTTACAGCTCGTATTATTCACCTTTCCGCACAGTTCAAGCTTTTCTGTAGTCAAGACATCAGCCTGCCACAAATAAGAAGTGACTAAACCGATTGAAGTCAAGATCGCTGACTGCATAGGAAACCAGATCTTGAGATGTAATACTATATTGATCTCTTTTTCTCTCGAACACACGGCAAGCGCCCTGGTAACCAGAGCATGGCGGCTGGCAGAGGCAATGGGGGAAACAGAAAGTAGCCTGTAAATCCTGTTTACTTTGCGGCGAATCTGTAAAGTGGGATAAGAAGCACAAAGAGCAGTCAGTGGTGCATGACACGCAGACATATGGCAGGGAGAGGCGTCCAGCTGTTCCGCTGTCCTGGGGTTACAGTAATGAGCCGGAGGCTTCATTGAGCAGACTGAAGCCTCATCAATCCCTTTTCACCAGTAAGCCTCAACACTTCCAAACGCCATTCCCGCTCACCTCATCTCAGGCACAAACCAGCCTCAGACAAGCCTCCGGAGCATCTGCTTTTAGCATCCTTGACATTATATTCTGTGGCTCAAGCCTCTGCTCTCCATGGCCTCTCCAGATGGACCACAGTTCAGCATCAGCTCATGCCAGCTGAATTCCATCAGGTAACCGAACCATTGGATTCCAAGTCTATGGCACTTTTTGTGGATAAAGGATCGAATTAAAGGAAATATACAAGGGCTTGAGGTGGACAAGACCATTTGGGGGTGGTGTGATTCAGGAATGGTAACCACAAGGTTGATGGTTTGATACCTGCAAGAAGCGAGCCATGAGTCACTACCATTTTGGAACCACATGGCGCCAAGCTATGGCGTAAAAGTTGCAAAAATTAATTCTTATGGTTCTGGTTGTATGGAAATAAATAACCTAAAGAATTTAAGATTCCAAGTCTTTGTCGAAATGCACTGAATTGGAATTACATTGGCCAAGTGTAAGCAAGCTCACAACTTACTTACAATCAATCTATCTACTTCTCTTCTCCGTAAGGCCTACAAACCTTCAAACTTCAAAGTTCAAACTTTTTTCAAAGCAATCAAAAGCGGTTTCAACAAACTTGCTTTACCAGTTTGTTACAAACTAATTTAATTGTACTATTTCCTTACATTCATGTTCGAAATGCAGTTCTATATCCTGTTTGCTAACACCATTTTAATTCAATTTAAATCAGAATCAGAAATAATTCAGGGTTCTTTTCTTCATCTTAAAAACTAGTTCTTAATGAAGGTAATTTTTAAATAAATGAATACTTTTATTCAGCAAGGATTCCAAATTGATTAAAAGTGACAGTAAAGATATTTATAATGTTACAAAAATATATTTCAAATAAACACTGTTCTTTTGAACCTTCTATTCATCATAGAATCCTGAAAGAGAAAATGTATCACAGTTTTTTCAAAAATATTATGCAGAAAATTGTTGATAATAATAAGACATAAGAAAAACAGTGATAACAATAAGACATGATTCCAAAATGAGCACCAAATCAGCATATTAGAGTGTTTTTTGCAGGACTACGAGATACTGAAGCCTGGAGTAATGACTACTGAAAACTCAGCTCTACCACCACAGGAATAAATTAAAATTTTAAATATTAAAATAGAAATCAGTTTTTTTTTATTGAAATAATATTTCACAATATTACTGTTTCTAATGGATTTGTGATCAAATAAATGCAACCTTGGTGACCCTAAACAACCCCAAACTTTTGAAAGGTAGTGTATATCTAAAAAATAGAATATTTATGAGAATATTGGTTGATATTTTGAGGTAAAATATTGCAATACTATGAAATATGATTTTTCCCCCAACCACAATCCTGTATGTCATGGACGATAAACTTTAAAAGTGTGGTAATTACAACTGCAAACAGCATGCAAACCACAGCACAAGCAAAACAACAATCCCAGCGTACTTTCCTTGAGAATCCCACAGATAAGCCTCTCCGACAAGCACTTCACAGCTGGTGGATACTAAACACGACTATAATAAGACATGATTCCAAATGAGCACCAAATCAGCATATTAGAGTGTTTTTTGCAGGACTACGAGACACTGAAGACTGGAGTAATGACTACTGAAAACTCAGCTCTACCACCACAGGAATAAATTAAATTTTTAAATATTAAAATAGAAATCAGTTTTTTTTAATTGAAATAATATTTCACAATATTACTGTTTCTACTGGATTTGTGATCAAATAAATGCAACCTTGGTGACCCTAAACAACCCCAAACTTTTGAAAGGTAGTGTATATCTAAAAAATAGAATATTTATGAGAATATTGGTTGATATTTTGAGGTAAAATATTGCAATACTATGAAATATGATTTTTCCCCCAACCACAATCCTGTATGTCATGGACGATAAACTTTAAAAGTGTGGTAATTACAACTGCAAACAGCATGCAAACCACAGCACAAGCAAAACAACAATCCCAGCGTACTTTCCTTGAGAATCCCACAGATAAGCCTCTCCGACAAGCACTTCACAGCTGGTGGATACTAAACACGACTGAGCTCATCCAAAAATCCCATCCACAATCCCACCCAACCCCACCATTCACAGAGAGAAGCATCACAACATTATCTTATTAACCTCGCAAAACTTCTCTCAAACGTTCTCAACATGGCCAAGTAATTTACATGCTGGACATGCCGGTGGTAGCATATGCTTAATGCGCTGGGTGCATTGGCAAAGAAAATGGAGTGGTCATTATCATTCTTAATAGCATTTTGAGTTAAATCGATGTAGTTTTAATTGCAGCTGCACACTACAAGCGTCCCATGACACAATGAGACTGCTTCTGCAGCTAGAGGACAGTGGAGGGGGACTTTCAATGCTAAATCTTGTTTTAGTCGGGGGGTAGAAGGATGGCATGGTGGGGTTGGGGGTTAAAGGCTTTTCCTAACGCTGCTGATCTCCGGCTCATGATGTGCAGAGATGGAGCTGTTTTCCATTAAGCTAAAAGTGGAATGAAGTCAAATCTGAAACATGCATTAATTTGTTTATTTGGTGTTCCGTGTAAGACTCCCCACAGCAGACACAGGTCAAATAAAAAATATCAGTGGAAGCACAGCTTGTCGAAGATGCCTAATAACTGGGAACATCACAATAGACTTCTGCTGTCATTGTAGATTATTGCATGCTTGATTTTTAAGATCATGGCAACACTTTTAATAAGATTCTATTCGTTAACTGCATTAGTTAACGAACTAATGAAGAAAAATAGGCTACTAAAGCATCGCAGTTAAAGTAACTTTTAACATTTACCAATACTGTAGATGATTAAAATCAAAAGTTGTATCTCTTAATATTTATTTAGACCTAACCTATCATGAACGAACAACGAATGGCTTTATTTTGATTAACTAATGTTAACAAAGATTAATAAATACTGTAACAAATGTATTGCTCATTGTTAGTTAATGCTATTAACGAAGAGCGGATGGAACCTTATTGAAAAATTATACCACAAGAATTTTATAGATTTTCTGACGAATATTTCCTCTGCATAGCAGGTACCAATCCTTCAAATTAAAAGATCTAAATAATTACACTTATCTGTGTAAAAATAAAATATTATGAAATATTAAATGTCAATAAATGACCATGACTTCTCCATATATCCCTGACATTAAAAATATATAAAATATAAAAAGTAACATAAAACATCCCTAATATTTCCAATGTGAATATGCATACACATTTATATAAAAAAACACTTAAAAAGCTATTATTCATATGCACCAAATATGAATCATAAAGGTCTCCAAGTCTATAAAAATGTAACAGCTGTTGTACAGCAAATCATAAACAGTTCACCTAAAACAAATATGTCATCATTTACTCAAGGCAGAATGTCACAATTCACTTTCATTTAATGTAAAAAAATAAATAAATAAAAAGATGCACTGAATGGTGACAGACTGCCCAAAATTTATTTTGTGTTCCAATAAGGAAAAAAAGTCAAAAAGGTATTGATAAATGTGAGGGTCATGAGAAAACAGTGAACAGTCACTTAAGAGTTGCAAACATAGTTTGCAAACGATTCTCTTGTTCTCAACACTTGGTGCTGACAGGTACAATTTCTAGTGTCATTTACTTCTAAGGGTTTAAACGCACAGTGTTACAAGTTTTACAAAGTAGCAAATACACAATACAGCCAACCCATAACTAAGAAGTCTTATATTACAGGAGGATGTTATACAAGCACCAACATTCATTATATTATGTTGATGTCATTCATGCGTTGCTGTCACATATTATTGATCAAACGGACCTCTATGCACAAAGCTGCACGTAACTTTTGTGTGCGCGCGTGCTTTCCTGGCCTTAATGTGGCCTGATGATGCTGCAACGTGAAACAGTAGAAAAACGATGCATATAAACACAGATGTGTTTAATGACACCCGATGTGCTTGTCTTACCGGGAGAGTAAAGCTTGGCGAGCTGTCGGGCCCCGGCGTGCTGCGGGCCCCAGCGAGGCGCGGTGCTGCGCGCAGACGCCCCATGTTCATTCCCGTTCGGATCCTCCTCTGCCATAGACCGATGCCTGATCTCCGTCTCTGACAGTAGCGCCGCAGCCATGCTCCCTTATGATGGCCAGTTTTCAGAGAAAATGCATTAACAATGACGCTGTATCGTGCATTTAGTAACTAATACACAAGGGTTTAGGTTTAGCGCTGAATGACACACCTTTCCTGGTAAATCCACTGAGGTTCCTACTTCAGTGAAACACACCCGGAACTAAAATACGCACGAACTGCCTGTCTGATACTTCGCTAGAATAAACGGAGATATTATAATAAGTATTGCTTACCTTGTTTCATCTCATGAGCTAAATGACTGATAAATATTGCTCCCCACAGGGCATCCGATCCAGGTCTTTAAACTGTCCGATAGCCCGAAGAAAGTGAATATTTGCAAAACTTTTCTTGTGCTCTGTGGTGTGGAGTGTTCTTAGGGACAGTCGTAAAATGTTTGCGTCGTGACGCGAAACAATCGTTGCAATCACTGGCTGTTACTCTGGGAGGATTAATAGAATTAACCAAATGATATTATATTTTAAATGTTTACTAACGATTTTTTTTGTGTGTATGTGGTTATACAGGTGTTGCCCATTAAATGTTACAATCGTACAAAACTGCGCGGTATTTTATTGATGGTCCCTAACAGCTCATGCGAGTCTATCATAAGACTTTGAGACGCTGATAAGAGAAACAAGCATCTTGAGGCGAAATTGAGTACACACGACTACTGTACTACCTGTTGATAAGAAACAGATAAGATAATCATATCATCTCATGTTTATGTTAATCTGTTTGATTATGAGGTACTGAAACGCTCAGTCACAATATAATACAAAATAATAATATAAATTATATCACTGTATATTAATATATTTTTTTCTGTTTGTTTTATCGGATGTATAATAATATAGTATAGTATAATGGAATAGAATAGAATATAGGCTAATCAACAAAACAAACAGAAAAAAATATATAATTTATAACAGTATGTCAAAAAACTAAATTGTATAGTCAATTGTAATTGCATGTACATCATTGAGATTTGTAGATTAATTTATTTTTTAACTTGCTAGCTAATGATCTGTTAAGCATTATATAATGTGGTAATGTTGGTGAAATTTCTTAATTATAAAGTGTTTTAGAGAAAATCTATCTTGTTATATCAAGAGTCCTTGGGATGCTGGGTGTCTGTATGTAGGTCTGTATAACCCTCTGAAGCTGTGAAGATTGGCAATGCCTAGACAGACAGTAATATAAATTATATCACTGTATATTAATATATTTTTTTCTGTTTGTTTTATCGGATGTATAATAATATAGTATAGTATAATGGAATAGAATAGAATATAGGCTAATCAACAACACAAAGAAAAAAATATATAATTTATAACGGTATGTCAAAAAACTAAACTGTATAGTCAATTGTAATTGCATGTACATCATTGAGATTTGTAGATTAATTTATTTTTTAACTTGCTAGCTAATGATCTGTTAAGCATTATATAATGTGGTAATGTTGGTGAAATTTCTTAATTATAAAGTGTTTTAGAGAAAATCTATCTTGTTATATCAAGAGTCCTTGGGATGCTGGGTGTCTGTATGGGGGTCTGTATAACCCTCTGAAGCTGTGAAGATTGGCAATGCCTAGACAGACAGATAGATTGGTTAACTGATTTGCTAACTTAATCATATCCTCAAATATTTTAAATAATTCTACCACAAAATACAAATGCAGTTTCAAACTTTGCCTCATTTGGAAATCTCCATTTACCCTTAAAAAGCACATGCTCATAATACAGCACAGATTTGATAAACTGCAGTACAATGAAATACTTAAACAACTGAAACACCAGTAGCCTATTAAGGGCATCTTTCAGTACTATTGGGGATTTGTGGATGATTCATAAAATCACATGCTAGTTTTCAAGTATTTAGGAGTTACTCAGATGGTGTGCTGAACCCTGTTTCCCAAGCGGACAGGTTCAGAGGACCCCCGGGGCCCATAGTGTATCGATGCGTTCCGATGGCTGATTTCTGGGAACAGCACCGACTTTCTGTCCGGCTCAAGTTATAAACACATGGATGCAATTAAAGCAGAAACTGCACTGGTAAAAGAAACAGTACTTTAAATAGATGTTTCTGCCCTTATTCAGTGAGTCACAGGCATTAAATCATCTGATGATCAGTGTTGGGTTTTTCCTTATTTACAGCAATCATAATGCTAAATATTCAGGGAAATTTGCATCATAGTTCTGCATTATGATTTTTTTTTTACATTATACAAGATAAAATCTTTCCCTTTAAAACCTGATGAATAAATTTGATGAAGTATACCAATGACAAGTGCCATTTTCCCATGATTTTCAGATTGTCATATTTTACAGTTGAATTCATGTGACGGCGAGCAGTGTTATAATCACCATATAAAATTGGCAAAGACTCAAGTCTTTGATTCAGATCCTCTTGCACTGAATGAAACACTATGAAAGCAGCATGAATCATGGTTTGTGATGCAATATCGAATTACTGTTCTCCTCTCCTGCAGATGAATCATAGTAGACTTGAATTTGTGTAAAAGTTGTTACCACGTTAACATGTATAACAATATCCACCGCAAATATTTTGATTATTTTTTTAATGTAAAAATAAACTAAACCTGTGTTAAGCATGTTCACACCCGTCCAAGAGTTTTCATCATTGTCATTTTATTTTTTTTAATGCAAATGATCTGTTTTATGAGTAGCATTACTGTAGCTCCCAGATATTTATTGTTAAATAGAAAGCATGACAAGAAGAATGGAGCTCACACAGCATCAGGGGAACAGAGCCACTCTGCGCTTTGAAAGAACACTCACTTCAGATGCACGGATTCCCTTTATTCATGATTTATTTATTTGTTTATTTTCATCTGTACTAGTTTATTGCAATCTGGTTAATTCACATTTAAAAAGCAGACATCATCCAGTTGCACTGAAATCAATGATATTCATTTTTTACAACATCCATAAGGCCCATGTACTGGAAAATCCAATCAAAACCATTATGTTTTTAATTTTTTTCTTTATATGTTTTTTGTCTTTTTACTGTAATTAGAAAAAAGAAAATATATAACAATAATAATAGAAAGGAAAAATATTACGACTGGCAAGCAATCACAGCACAGCACAAGTACCTATTTACTGCAAGAAATAAATGGTACAAATCAATCAACAAATAAAAAAGGTCTGAGAATATATGCATTGAAAAGAACAAAATTGGCACGTATGAAGTTTGATACATGAAGAAACAGAGGACAAGATATGTATTTCTAGAGATTAAAATCAGGCAGAGGGTGTCTTTTCCTTCCGGTTTTTTCCCCCCCCATCTTTTGTCCCCAAAAAAATCAAGGAAAAACTAAAAGAAAACGGGGAGAAAATAAGGAACACATAACCAGGAAGAAGGGACGATAAAAAATACTGCACGTAAAATACCTTTTTCTCTCCATCTTCTTTTTTTCCTCTCCTTTTCTTTTTTAATAGCATATCCCATTAATATTCATTCCCCACCGTTCGTAATAGCTGCGCCTGGTGGCGGAATCGTTAGAGTTTTACATGTGAGTAGCAAATGACACTTTGATTGGCTGTGATGTTGAAATGTTCCTCCCCCACCGGGCCTGGGTCGGGGTTCTAGGCTGAACCGGGAGTCCTGCGGGGCCCGGTCTCACTGTGCGTGCTGGCTCAGTGTGTGGTTCTGCAGGGGAACAGAAGAGAACACATGAGGAGAGAAATAATAAGCTACGTGCCCACACCTCCACCCGTCTCCTTCGCTCTCTCCCTCTATCCATCTCTCTTTCCATTTACCCACCAGGCCTGTCCGTCCATCTCAAGGCTAGCAGCCCCACTTTGACAGAGGAGTTCGAGCTCTGCAGCCACGAGCGAACACCTTCCTTTCTTCCCATTTTCTTTCTTCTCCACACCCTCCCATTAAATTTTGGGCACATGTGCATTTGCGATCCCATTCATCCACCCACGCGCACACGCGCCACACTTCCGCACCGGGCAGAGAAACATAACATTCGTCCTCCGCTTGATTTAGAGTTCTCCGTTTCTAATGCAAAAACACTCATTTGTTTATACTGGAGTATTGGATACATGTTTATGAATCTTTAAAATCAGCACAATGCCTTACGAGGCTCTCGTTCTATGGACTCCTGAGAACAGAACATACATTTATAATAAAATATCAAATCTCTCCGTATTGAAGTGTAGAAGAAAAGTAGGAGAGAAAAGAGTTTTGTCAAATTACACTCTTAAAAAAAACAAAGGTTTCAAAAAGGGTGTTAAAAGAACCTTTCAGTGAACAGTTCTTAAAATAACATTTTTTTAGTATAAAGAACATTTTAATAATCCAAAGACCCTTTTTTTCCCCCAACCCTTTTGTCCAATGTAAAGGTTCCATGGATGTTAAAGGTTCCTCATAGAACCATAGATTCCAATTCCTATTTTTAAGAATGTACACTTTAAAAAACTGGAAATTGTTGAAACAATTTTCACTCAGAAGTTGCTAGTGAATTTTACAATTGATGACAAAGAAATGGCAAGTAACACATTGAATTGAACATGAAATTTTGATGTAGAATGACTGAAATAGTATTTTCTTGTAAAACGTACTGCAAAACACTTTAATATAAAGGTTACAAAGTGGGGTTTTCTCATCAGTGCCGTAGAAGAACCATTTTTGGTTCCCCAAAGAACCTTTCAATGAACAATTCATAAAATAATAATTTCTTAGTTTAATATTTTGATGATCTAAAGAACCTTATAGTGGAACCCTCAATGCCAGTAAAGAACTTTTATTTTTAAGAGTGAAATCTTTGTTTTATTTACAATTTAAAAAATCATCATACATTGTACGCACCACTGTGCACAGAGGAAGCCATAATGGCCTAAAAAATGTCTTAAAACCAGGATCACATACACAGATCAATCAGTCGTTGAGTGAGGGGTTAAACAGGAGCAGATATGCACAGGCTAAATGGTTATTGTGTTGCCAGCTCTCGGCAGCCCTGCTTTTCCGCATGCTTTTCCACATGCTTTTCCGCATGCTTTTCCGCATGCTTTTCCCTGGACCATAAACCCAATTCCCAGAGAAGAGCCGGCAATCATCCCACTTTCCCTCTCAAAGCTCCTTTCCCAGATTAATCTCTCCAAGAGAGATAGGCTGTTTTTATGCCCCGATATAAAAAAAAGAAAAAAAAAACGGAAAGGGGGAGACAAATCTAAGGATTAAACATGGTTTTTCGTTGATAAATACTTATTTTTATTCTTCGTCCTCTTATCTTAGTGCACATATTTTGCAAATGATTTCTGGCAAAGGGGATGGGCAGTTCCATCCGAGGAAGGCCAAATCACTGGGTCTTAAAACTCCAGACCGAATCAATGGCAGCCTGTCAGGGGATGCGCATCTCGCGTCCTCCTCCTCTTTCCATCCCGGCCTCTCTCTCTCTCTTTTCCCGCCCCTCCTGCATGGAACAGAGAGGAGACGCGCACAAGGAGGGCTCTTGAGCGAGGAGACGCATCTCTCTGGGAGCCACTGACCCCATTATGAGAGCAAAGCACTTCTCCTTTTGCATTCTCTTGCCTGCGTTGCCGCCCCCCTTCCAGCAGAGGCCAGCCTTGTCTATGTCTCGCTCTGAGCGCCGCTGGAGAGGAGAACGAGACGGAGGTGCACATCGGACAAAACCCAAACATATTGCAAATCATTTGTCCTCATCATCAAGCACCTGTTTCACATATCGGAATTACAACAAGACGGAACGGGAAAAAGCAACGGCATGGTGAAACGTAACTGAAAATAATCCTGGGACTCACATGACGATGAGCAATGAGTCAATACGGCATACCTGCCTGCACTGTCACATGTGCACATGTCAAGAGCAACTAACGACCCAATTTACCCAAACCTGCCTTAGCCGAGTCCCCAAGAATATGCTGCTGCTCAATCAATTATCAGTTATTCCCCACAAAGCCAATCCCCCTCCAAACTCAATCTTCACCTGCTGCAGAGCCAAATGCAACTCAGCCATTGTCATTATATACCTGATACTACGACTCAATGTGAAACCAAATTAACATCTGGGTCGCCTATCTTTTCATTTACGCTGATGATCATGACAACAAAAACAATAAAAACACTAATAATAGTAATAATAATCTCATGTCATTTAATCTCAATTCATTCAGTACTGGCATTGATCAAGCCTTCGTGACTTGTTTTTGATGTCTTAAATTAAGAATAAATTACTACATGTTGTTAAACAGACCGTTTCGTTTCTGGTTTCTGATTGGTTAATACTGCATTCTAGTTAAAACACACAATAATACAATGTCCTGAAACCATTCTCACTCGCTCACCCGTACTTTCCTGTCTACACTATACTTTGTGTATTTATGTGTATATTTATTTGTATAATTTATAAATATTTCCATAGATAATATACATTTATATTCATTTTTCAACTTAAAATATTTACTAAAATATAAACAAAAACATTATTTAAATATACACACACACACAATTTGAAATTTTATTTTATTAATTAAAACTTACTTTTGTATCAAAAGTTATAGTCTTATAAAGTTATATAAATTCTTTTTTTTTATAAAATAAGATTATAAAATTACATATTGAATAGTACACAACAGTTTATATAACCTGCAATAAGTTTGTGTGTGTGTGTATTGTGTCTATATTCGAAATGTTGACCAAAGTGAATTTGTTTAAAATACTGTTGCATTCTTGGATTTGCATTCAAATAATGCGTAAATAAGAGCAAGTCTGAATTGGAGTGTCCGCATTTGTGACAGAGAAAGAGGGAGTGTAAGTGTGTGTGTGTGTGTGTGTGTGTGTATGGTCTCCCCCAGGTTGTCAGGGCTGTGTGGAGCTGTATTGATTTGGAGGTGGAGGGACAGAGAGGCAGTGTTGTTCCCTGGGGTCTAGGGTTACACCAGCACTGCAGTGGCCTGATGGAAACTGCACAGTAGGACTGGAGGGGTGCGGGGAGCCCGACCTAACATACAGTACACAACCTCCTTCATACACACACATAGATCCTTCACTAAAACAAAAGACATGCGCTCAGACTCCCCAGCGCACACATGCCTACGTACATACCTCACATAAACACACACACACGGTCACTAGCCACAATCAACATCCACCGTCGGCTTATTTCATGATCTCTGGCATATACGAGCCACTGTGGCATCATACATCTGCTTGGTCTAATCACACACACCCTTATAAATGCAACACACTGTCGCACTTCAGCTGCCCACCGCGCACACACACACACACACACACACCCCAACACATCTATTTCCATCGCTCCGATATCTCTCTTGAAACATGGCAGCTGATGTGTGGGCGATCAAACCAGCAACACTTGTTTAAATTAGTTAATCAGTGTGTTGGAACAAACACATTTTCACTGTGGCATCATACATCTGCTTGGTCTAATCACACACACCCTTATAAATGCAACACACTGTCGCACTTCAGCTGCCCACCGCGCACACACACACACACACACACCCCAACACATCTATTTCCATCGCTCCGATATCTCTCTTGAAACATGGCAGCTGATGTGTGGGCGATCAAACCAGCAACACTTGTTTAAATTAGTTAATCAGTGTGTTGGAACAAACACATTTTCAGGCCGGTCGCAGTTTGTTCTCTTCATCCGAGCGCGTCGTCGGGGGCAGCGCTATTGATTAAGCCGCAGGCGATCGATCGCCAGAATGGTGTGTGTCTCTGAATCTGATAATGACTCGCAATATGACATCAGTGCAATGCAGCTGTAATTGATATATTCTTGAAGGGGGGAAGTTCGAGCGAGAGAGGTGGAGAACACAGAGGAAGGCTGTTTAAACAGTCAATGGATGAGCTGCGACTGAACACAGCACAAGACGCGCATGGACGCATTCGTCGAATCAGTTGCACGAGAACTTGAAGAGCTCACGGTTCATGCGCCGTTGTTGCAACAGAAATGCGACAACTTCCTCTCAATTTCAAGTGCAGTTTTAGGCACTCATTGTAGTTTTATTCGTACACCTGATCGCTGCAACGCGAGGAGGGCACGGCGTAATGTGGGGAACAGCCTCCTTACCCTTCCCTCCCTTGGCTTGGCGACGGAGCGGGGGGGATGCAATGCGGTGGGCAGAACAGCCCCTGCGAGCTCAGTCAATATCTACGCTGTCATTGTTTTCCTAAACTGGTTATAAAAGAGAGGCTAAATCCTGCGGAGCTGTGCACTCCTGGGAAATATGGCCCAGTCACATTACTGATGCAGTGACTGCGAGACTGCTGCACTCACCGGGGGGGAGGAGGAGGAGGGGGGAGAGAGAAGGGGGAAGCGGTGGGGAGATAAAGATAAAGGAAAATCAAATCTACGTTTCCCTACACAGCCTCTTTTCACACACAGAGCATGCACATACAGCCGGACCGAGCGGCTGTCATGTCACTTTCAATCAGGGCTGTTCGTGTGTGCGAGCGTGTGTGTGCCGCAGGGCCCCTGGCTCCCGGCTCCGTGGTGCCCCCTGGGGACGGTGCAGTGTCAGTGAAACTCTAATGTGTTGGCTCGTTCTGCAAGAGCGAACAGAGTGAGAGAGAGAAAAGAGTGTTGCTGGAGAGGGTGGCCGTTCTGTCAGTAAACTGTTTTTCGTAACAGGATTCTTTGGAATTACTGACGTCTACGTATTTTCTCTATCTCTAATAAATAATATATCAATATATTATAATAGAGAGACTGAAGAAGAGGAGAAAGAGCCACTCTGCACTAACACACTGTATTGCTGTATCTAGATGCTCACTCACACACACACAATTGAACAGACAGTGTGTGTCTCTGTGCTATCGGGTTTATAAAGTGCTCTCTGCCGAGTCTGTCTGAGGTCTGTATGGCTAAACACAGACAGGGAGAGAAAATACTGAAGCTGATAGAAAAAGAGAAGAGAAGGGAGTTTAGAAAGAAAGAGAGAGGGATCATGAATGAGAAAGACAGAAAGAGAGAGAGAGTAAAGTTGTCAAAAAGAGAGCGTGAATGAGTATAGAGAAAGAGAGAGAGGTGAGGGCTTTGCTCTTAGGACGCTAGTCTGTCCCTCTCTGCTCCGTTTTTAAAACAAAATGAAAAATCACCTTTGCCGCCTGGTGCACTTTAGAGTAGCTTATTTTTAGACCCGCTTGACAGTCTTCCAATGGCCGGAGACTAGCAGATGGGCTGTCTTAAAGCTTCACATGCTCCCAGCTCTCACCTCCCAGAGACAGGAAACTCACTTGGGAGTGTGCTACAAATAAATGCCCCCCTGCCCTGCCCCTGGATTCCCTCATCCCTCCCCTCTTCCCACCTATTCACACCATTCTCCACCCAGATAGTGCCTGTCCCTGAATTTAGCACCTTCCCTGCAACTACGTCCTGCTATACTGAAGTGAACTACACCCACGTCACTGTCCAAATGCTCTCCCCTTTCTGGCCTGACCAGGACTGGAGGAGTATGTGTGAATCTGAATAAAATGTAAACATAAATATGCTTATGATAGATGACCTAGAAATTAGCTCCCACTAAGCCAAGGTGTACTATTACGAATAAATACTAAATTTAGAAAAAATACTAAAAATAATACATTTTATTATTCTTTTATTTTCTTTACTTGATGAACACAAACCAAAAATAAATAAATAAATAAAAAAGATAAATAAAGAGATATTTACAATATGTAAAACTAATATTATTTTTTAAAAAAAACAGCGATTAATTTTATTATACAAACCATGTTTGTATTATATGCCACCATATGCAAATAACCGATACAAGATATATGTGCACCTAAGTGTGCACACAATAATAGTGGCAAAAACACACCTGTTCACACTTATATTCATAAACTTTCTTTATGCCTTTAGCAACTTGGAGAGAAAAATCCAGGTGATATCAGTCAAATTCTGTATGGTCGTTTTATTCTCTCTGAAAAGAGCGGAGGGAGTGATTCCACTCTGACTGACCTCCTCTGACCTCTGTGCTCCAGGGCGGCCTCCTCACATTCATCACACACACACACACACACACACATCCCACCATCACACTGTTTACACTCATACATACTGTATATCCGACATCGGTACGTCTCTGTCAAGCACCAGGTTGCCAAATAAATACTAAATGTACAGGGGATTAATTATACAGCGATGATGTACATAAGCAATTCGATGATGTAATCTTCAGCAACAGAGTAGAGCTGGCTCTAAAAGTCAGCATACGGTGTCGGCTGTCTTTAATATAACATTTGACACAATCTGCAGGCATCAAATAGCGGCACATGACTGGCATACAGACTTATACCAGTAAAAAAATATATCATTACAACCATAATTTGTAGTAATATATATACACTACCATTTAAAAGTTTATGGTCAGTAAGTTTACTTTTTCGTTGTTGAAGAAATTAATACTTTTATTCAGCAATGATGCATTAAACTGATCAAAAATTACAGTAATCCTGAAAACAACTGTTGCAGCATTGATGATAATAATAGAGCACCAAATTAGCAGCATATTAGAATGATTTCTGAAGGATCATGTGACACTGAAGACTGGAGTAATGACTGCTGAAAATTCAGCTTTTTCATCACAGGAACAAATGACATTTCAAAATATATTCAACTAGAAAACAGTTATTTTAAATCGTTATGTTTCACAATATTACTGTTTCTACGGCTTTTTAATCAATTAAATGCAGCATAAGAGACATAAATTTTTTACGATTTCATTCATGATGGATAAACTGTTGTAAGTAAAATTAGTTGAAAATGGCACTTCATGTTAACAATGGTTAAAGGGGTCATATGATGCTTTTTTAAAGATCATTATTTTGTGTATTTGGTGTAACAGAATATGTTGACATGCTTTAATGTTCAAAAAACACATTATTTTTCAAATACTGTACATTATTGTAGGTCCTCTATGCCCCGCCTCTCTCAAACGCTTCGTTTTCTACAAAGTCCCTCCTTCCGACAAGCGCAGTCTGCTCTGATTGGCCAACTGACCCAGTGCATTGTGATTGGCCAAACACCGCAAGCACTTCAGGGATCTTATCTATGCACAATCAGCTTGTAACACTCCAAAGAGAAAGGAAAACATGAAATCGCATCATATGACCCCTTTAAGACTAAGCTTCCTCAGTTTAATTACGTCTACTATGGTATTTTGATCCACAGTAAATGCTGTCCTTTTGTTGTAAGCAGTTTCTAATATAAAATTTCACACATTCTGCAGGCATCAAACAACAATACGCAGACATAAAGACAGACTACATACAAAAACAACACACGCATGCATGCACAAGCCCGTATGGACATGCATACACAGTTGTGGGTTCGTGAGATCTGTGGAGTGTGGAGGTTCGAATGTTAGATGAGCTCGGTGGCCTCAGTAGAGCCGTGTCATGGGCGATAGCACTGCGCTAGGCTAACACTAGGCTACGCTACGCTAGCTGTGTTCTGCCACTCAGAGATGCACTCAAAGTACACACACTCTCTTTCCATGTCATAGCCTCACTAAAACCCTCCCTGCTTCCCCTCAGGGAGGAGGTTTTGACTCCAAAGCAGTCCTAAATTAAGACAGAGAGAGAAAACGCATTATGCGGTGTGCAGAGAGAGAGAGAGAGACGGCTAGTGTGTGTTATCTACAGCCAGTCAACGTCAACACTTTGTTGTCACAACGATATGTGAGCCTAGCAGGCAGAGTGCGAGTGAGAGCGAGGAGGAAAAGAGAATAGGAGAGTGTGTGAGGTGTGCTGTCAGAGCTGTGTGATTTATAGAGTGTGCTGTCAGACTCCAGCTGCTGAACCAAAGTGTCAGGTTGAGAGAGACCCCTACCAGTGTCTGTGTGTTGAGAGAGAAAAAACGAGACTGAGAGAATGAGAGAGACGACAACTTTTTAAAGGCCATATTCTACACTTCTGTAGCATTTTTTTGTCCACTTGTAATGTTAGTGAAGCTTTCTTGAAATCAAAACACTAGCAATTTTGTTCTATAGGACACAATCTGTACTAAGGTGTGACATAAAAAATAATTTGTATGTTGACATCAAACACAAAAATAGGGTCTGATGTGAGACACAAAACAGCCAATCAGAACAGTTCTCTCTGTTTGCTCACACACACACACACACACACACAGTTTTCCTTGGGGAACGTAAGGCATTTGACATTTAATATTTGATAATATTTAATACTCTAAACTTCCACAATCAGTCTCTCCTCATCCATACATAATGATTAATATAAATTAAAAAGCAGTATATAGCATTTTACAGCAACTTGTCTAGTTAGAATTAAAAGGGTCATATGATGCAATTTAAAATTTTCCTTTCTCTTTGGAGTGTTACAAGCTGTTCGTGCATAGATAAGATCCCTAAAGTTGCAAAGACTAAAGTCTCAAACCCAAAGAGATATTCTTTATAAAAGTTAAGAAAAGTTACGCCCTCGTTTAAAAATGCCCCCACATGACTGTGTGGGAAGATTTGCATAACACCGCCCAAATGTTCACGCAAAGAAAGAACGCTGTGTGTTTTGTTGTGAAAGCGAAACTACTTTGTTTGGCCTTCCAAAAGAGGACGATATCCGCTTCGTCATGCCTAGAGCTGATC
>NW_015629065.1:1874066-1876528 GCF_001515625.1 Sinocyclocheilus rhinocerous
TCACCCGCTTCGCTTCCTGTCGCCCTATACTGTTCTTCAGTGGCGCAAAAACGGGGTATGCAGTATATGCAGTGCATAGGGGCGCCACAGATAGGGGGGCGCCATTTTGCCAAAATCATTCTGTGAAAATCTTCTTTAATAAAACGTTATAAATAATCAAAAGCTTAGTTATTAAATATAATTAATGCAACATTTTTATTTAACGTTTATTAGCATATTAATGAGTTAAAAAATGTATTTATTAAGAACTTAAGACGCAGAACGGCCGTATCTCTTTGCGACCACAACAAACGGGAGACTTTTCAGACGCGCACTTCAGCTTGCCCTCAGCAAGCAAGCACTTGGAATAGGTACATGTGCCAAATGAGCTTCAGTAGAACATCAGGGAACTGCGGTCTGATGAGATATTGTAATATGTCAGTACAACAAACTTTACTGTCCTGTCAGCCGTTTTACTGTGCTCGCGGCACACGCTCTTCAACTGTACGCGAATATGAGGCGCATGCTCACTTCATAAATAAACCGCACTAGAAACTGCGAGCATACATCGTCAGTTGTCACGAAATTACCAAAATGGCGATTAAAACTGCAAAACTGTGCATGCATATATGTGCATTACGCTCACTTCATAAATAAACCGCACTAGAAACTGCGAGCATACATCGTCAAGTTGTCACGAAATTACCAAAATGGCGATTAAAACTGCAAAACTGTGCATGCATTTATGTGCATTACATTTAAGAACGTCTCTCAAATGCATGCAGTCTACTGAAATATTCTGCAATTCGAGATCATAGGGCGCAAGATGATAGGCTATGTAATTTTTTTTATTTATAGTTTAATGCACAAGTAGGCCAAATGTGAACACAAGTGTAGTTAAATGTACGAGAAAATATGCGCTCATTTTTCGTTAATTTGTAAAGTACGAAAATGAAAAGAAAATTAAACCATAGGCCTATTTAAATGCATGAAAAAAAACTCATTTTACATTCTTACATTATTTTCCTTTGTACAGAGCTCGATTTAGGTATGACAAAAGTGCTGCAATGAATTAATTTTGACAACTAATAGAATGTTAAACATTGATAACTTTTTCAGAGTTCATTGATTATATAAAATTCAGTGAAGGTTGACTAGTTATCTGCATGTCTCATCCATGAGTGGGCCTATGCAATGATGGAGAACAAGATTTTGGTGGTGTTAAGACCCAGAACCAAGCTTACTGAGCAATAAAGCTATAGTGAGCCCTTTTATTAAAATACCTGGAGCCTAGGTAATACAAAAATACAACAAAAATGGTAATTCACTCAGTATTACTTAATGTAATTCACAACTATCTCAATTACAATTAAGTACAAATTAATTGTATTCAGTTGTGTTTTACGCACTAAAACAGTCCAGTACTTTATAGTCAAATCCATTTCTATATTGAAATAATGAAGATTTCTGTGCCACCCCAGACTAGTACGAAAATGAAAAGAAAATTAAACCATAGGCCTATTTAAATGCATGAAAAAAAACTCATTTTACATTCTTACATTATTTTCCTTTGTACAGAGCTCGATTTAGGTATGACAAAAGTGCTGCAATGAATTAATTTTGACAACTAATAGAATGTTAAACATTGATAACTTTTTCAGAGTTCATTGATTATATAAAATTCAGTGAAGGTTGACTATAGTTATCTGCATGTCTCATCCATGAGTGGGCCTATGCAATGATGGAGAACAAGATTTTGGTGGTGTTAAGACCCAGAACCAAGCTTACTGAGCAATAAAGCTATAGTGAGCCCTTTTATTAAAATACCTGGAGCCTAGGTAATACAAAAATACAACAAAAATGGTAATTCACTCAGTATTACTTAATGTAATTCACAACTATCTCAATTACAATTAAGTACAAATTAATTGTATTCAGTTGTGTTTTACGCACTAAAACAGTCCAGTACTTTATAGTCAAATCCATTTCTATATTGAAATAATGAAGATTTCTGTGCCACCCCAGACTTGGTTGCTGCCCCCTTCCTGGGACACGTCTGTGAATGGGCATTTGATTTACATTTGAGAGAAACTAAGATTGTAAACAAGGACACAAACTAGCCACTTTTCACCGAAAATTGCCATTGTAAATTCAAAATAGGCCATCAGTGTAATTCAAGTAGATTCAATGAGTTGAAAACTCTTGCTACTTCATACTTCAATACAAAACAATGCTGAACTTTGGGGGGAAAAAAAGAGATTTTTAAAAATGGTATAATAGTGATTTTACAATGTCTAAATATAAATCCATTAACAAAACACGTGAAAAGAACTATATTACAGAGTGGAAATGGTAAAGGAGACAATAAATGATCCTCTGCTGCCATCATGACATTCATTTTAATAGTATTTGTTTTTCTACCAGGTGAAATCTTGACAGAAATCATCCACTTTGCATGGCAAATTTTCCATGAATTATCTCTT
>NW_015629065.1:1876753-1905342 GCF_001515625.1 Sinocyclocheilus rhinocerous
GTATGTGCATTACATTTAAGAACGTCTCTCAAATGCATGCAGCCTACTGAAATATTCTGCAATTCGAGATCACAATAGGGCGCAAGATGATAGGCTATGTAATTTTTTTTATTTATAGTTTAATGCACAAGTAGGCCAAATGTGAACACAAGTGTAGTTAAATGTACGAGAAAATATGCGCTCATTTTTCGTTAATTTGTAAAGTACGAAAATGAAAAGAAAATTAAACCATAGGCCTATTTAAATGCATGAAAAAAAACTCATTTTACATTCTTACATTATTTTCCTTTGTACAGAGCTCGATTTAGGTATGACAAAAGTGCTGCAATGAATTAATTTTGACAACTAATAGAATGTTAAACATTGATAACTTTTTCAGAGTTCATTGATTATATAAAATTCAGTGAAGGTTGACTATAGTTATCTGCATGTCTCATCCATGAGTGGGCCTATGCAATGATGGAGAACAAGATTTTGGTGGTGTTAAGACCCAGAACCAAGCTTACTGAGCAATAAAGCTATAGTGAGCCCTTTTATTAAAATACCTGGAGCCTAGGTAATACAAAAATACAACAAAAATGGTAATTCACTCAGTATTACTTAATGTAATTCACAACTATCTCAATTACAATTAAGTACAAATTAATTGTATTCAGTTGTGTTTTACGCACTAAAACAGTCCAGTACTTTATAGTCAAATCCATTTCTATATTGAAATAATGAAGATTTCTGTGCCACCCCAGACTTGGTTGCTGCCCCCTTCCTGGGACACGTCTGTGAATGGGCATTTGATTTACATTTGAGAGAAACTAAGATTGTAAACAAGGACACAAACTAGCCACTTTTCACCGAAAATTGCCATTGTAAATTCAAAATAGGCCATCAGTGTAATTCAAGTAGATTCAATGAGTTGAAAACTCTTGCTACTTCATACTTCAATACAAAACAATGCTGAACTTTGGGGGAAAAAAAAGAGATTTTTAAAAATGGTATAATAGTGATTTTACAATGTCTAAATATAAATCCATTAACAAAACACGTGAAAAGAACTATATTACAGAGTGGAAATGCTAAAGGAGACAATAAATGATCCTCTGCTGCCATCATGACATTCATTTTAATAGTATTTGTTTTTCTACCAGGTGAAATCTTGACAGAAATCATCCACTTTGCATGGCAAATTTTCCATGAATTATCTCTATAATAAAAAAATTAAAAAACATGCAGATCTTCTTTAAAATAAATTTTACTATATAAAAATTTGCAAAAATATTAATAATTTTGAGGCAACTTATATATATATCCAAATTACCTAACTAAAAAGCAATAGTACATGTGTTTTTGAAAATAAAAATGAATAAAAAAATGTGTTCTACTGTCTGGGGTCTGCCATCAGGAGTTAAAGGGGATGTTATGTGACACACTTTTCTTTTCTTTTTTTTCTAGTTTTTACTTTTCACTTTTTTCCCTATGGTATTAAAAAAGGGGGAAGGGGGTTCAAACCTGTCACTTTTTTTCACTCCTGATAAGTTTGTAACCTTCCATGCACAAGCTAGTATTGGGCTTTTGGTCATTGACTTGCAGAAAGTTTTCTGCGTGAGTTAGTGTTAGAGGCTACTAGAATACAGGGGGGTGCCGACACTGATCTTGCATACTCCTCGGCAAATGTGAAGTTGCGCCCTGGTTAAGTTGTATTTACAACACTGTTCCAGAACAGTTCAACCCAAATATTCAGATGTGTGCAGCACATTTTATGGAGGACTGTTTCCTGAACCTGCAGAGTAGCCTACAATGCGTCTGTGCACAAAGGCTGTTTGTAAGTACGTTTTTTTATATTTAAAGAATTTGCCACTGACGATTCAAACGAGAGTTTTGAGTAGTGTAGAGTAGCGCTTGTTGTTTGTCGTTTCTCCGATCACAAATGCAGACATGGCTTTATGTTTACACGGCGCGATATGCAACGACAGTACAAGTCATTATATTCAGTAACTATGTCCCCACTGGATGCAACAAATGCCTCGTTTGTAATGGGTTTTGTCTGTGTGCACTGAATTTATTTAATACACGAGTTTCACAATTTGAGTTGAATTACTGAAATAAATGAACTTTTCCACGACATTCTAATTTATTGAGATGCACCTGTAATGTTCTTTTTAGCAGTGTCATATGACCCCTTTAAACAAACAGTTTGCTACTGTACCTTTAAGACTTTTGACAATACAGACAAAAAGTCTAAGACCACATTGAAAATCTGGGATTTAATTAATCTCATTTAAACGAATTTAAATCTAATATAAACCGTTACAGGATTTTGAAAAATGTAAATAAATTAATAAAGGAATAAATTTGCTTTGTTTTGGTCTTAAAGACATAGTTGACATTTTTTGTCATTATTTATTCACCCACGTTTCACCCACATTTATTCCAAACACAAAGACAAAATTACAGGATTTTGAAAAATGTAAATAAATGAATTTAAATATATGAATAAAGAAATAAAAACAACAAATTCTATCATTATTTAACCTCATGTCATTCCAAACCTGAAAGACGTTCTTCTGTGGAACACAAAATAAGATACTTAAAGAATGTTTTAACTAATTTTATCCATATAATGAAAGTCAACACAACACTAATTAAATTTAATTTAGACATTTTTCAAAATATCTTTTTCGGTGTTCCACAAAAAAATAAAGCCATACAGGTTTGGAACGGCATGAGGGAGTAAATAATGACAGAATCTTCCTTTCTGGGTGAACTATTCCTTTAAGATAAAGTCTTCTCATCTGTTATGCTATGTTAATGAGCGAGGCAAACAGAGTGAAGTATCCACAGTTCCCAAACCCTCCAGATCACAGCTGCGCTCAGTGTGCATGCGCGCGCGTGTGCGTCGAGTGTAGAGAGTCTCGAGCAGCGAGAGTCATCTCACCGACAGCGCTTAGACTCATACGTCACTGTCACAGCCACGACAGTTCCAGTCCCGAGCTGGCAACCCACACGCGAGACAACAACACACACCACGCAGCGCGGAGCTGTAGCGCCACAGCACAACCCTGCTCAACTGTCATATCTGACTGGGGCATGTGCCGTACACACCCCCTCCTTCTTCTGTTGTCTTCACATTTTCATTTCAGCTCGCTTTCTCTCATGTTGCGTCTCAACATATCCTTCGCTCTGTCTGTGCGTTAAAGGAACAGGCTACCATGAGAGACGGATATGAGAAAGCGCTTTATAGTGATCCCAGTGGACACATCTCTCTTTATTCTCCCCTCACTCTTCCTTACCCCCTCCCTCTCTCCCTCTCATGCCAGTCCTCAAATTATTTAATTTAGCGCAGACACCATATCTCCCTATGTGCCATCCCGCTGAAGTTCTTTCTCCCTCCACGTCCTCCTCCCTTCTTTCCTCCACTGTATAGATTGTTCCAAGCAGGGGTGTTTCGTGACAGAATCAGGAGTGTGGGTGGGTTCGCTGGAAAATTTGCAAAAAGGCATTTACTTCATTTTATCTCAACATAAACACGCACGTGCACGCTTGCGGCCCGAAACCGGTGTCCCACGTTGTAATAAATGAATGCGAATGTGTTGATTTACTCTGAAGATTAGTGCCGCCCCATGGTGAGTGTTTTTGATTTGAATTCGCTAGGCCGGAGCTTTGTTTGAATCTCCGTCTCAGCAAGGGCAGAGCAACAAAACAAATGCAAACAGGTAAACAACTTAAACATGTCCCCTCCGATTCTAGTTTACTCCAGTGCCTACCGCCTGGAGAATTTCCATCAAAAACCGTGTGGCAATGTAAATCCATAAAACCACGACACACTTCTCACCCGCTCCCGTTTGGTACGCCAGCATATTTAGATAACCGAATACATTAGTGAACGGTTTCATTATCATTAGTTCATTATCAACTCTTGGCTAAGTTCCCGCTATTCGCCCTATTCTCATATCACGGCTCTAAAGCCATCAGAGACATCCGAGGCCTAGCATGTCAGAAGGCTCAGCGCATGGCTGCAGACTCAGGGATGTCATGGTCTTCGAGAGGGAGCTGTTCTAAACACAGGGCTCATAGTTTAGCTGGAGACACTATACTGCAGTCCCCTGACAACCCCTCAACCAGCCAGCCAATCAGCAGCAGGTAAGGTGGATTTGAAGAGCTGTAGGCATGTGTGTGTGTGTTGGGGTTAGGGCTCTGAAGAGAGCCCCCCCAGATCCCCATTCTAATAACGTACACTGCCACTCCAGACGCAAGGGCAGCTGGGACACACACACACTGGCACTAATAAAATTGAGCATCACAATAGAAACCTATATCAATATCTACAGCACACAAAAGCAGATTCAGAGCACACCAGACAAACTCTCCACGTACATTATAAATCTAATATGACGCATAATGGAACACATTCTATGGATGTTTTTAGAGCTTCTACACTTGTTAACGACTTGATTTGCTTAATGTGGGCTATATGAGTAAAAATGTGCCTGTATGTTCATATGCTAATATTACATTTAGTTTAAGGCGGATTTTATGTTTTCTGAAGAAAATGTCTGTGGTGATTTTAAACTCACCCGAGTGTTTTGAGCGCATTGCTGTGTTGTTGCTAAGGTATTCTTAGTGGCTTTTTTAATGTACTGCTGTGTGGTTCTGTGTTCTAGGTGATAACTGTCTGCCACAAACCAAAAATTATATTATATGATATTTTGGTTCTCTGCTTTCTTATTAAGTCTATGGGATTTTTTTTGTTTGTTTTTTTGTTTTTTTACATTTTTGTCATCTACCATGCAAAAATTGTCCAACCGGTTTACAAATGATAATAATTGCATTTTTATTTTTGCCTACATTTTAAATGCACTACTCAAAAGTTTGGTGTCTGTAAGATTGTTTAAATGTCTTGGAAATGAGTCTCTTATGCTCAACAAGGTTGCATTTATTTGATCAAAACAGCATTAAAGTAATATTATGAAATATTATTACTATTCAAAATAATTGTTTTCTATTTTAATATATTTTGTAATTTATAATTGTGATGGCAAAGCTGAATTTTCAGCAGGCATTACTATAGCCTTCAGTGTCACATGAGCCTTCAGAAATCTTTCTAATATGCTGATTTGGTGCCCAAGAAACATTTTTTTATTATTATCAATGTTGAAAACAGTTGCTTTTTTGTGGTAATTGTAATGCATTGTTTTCAGGATTCTTTGATAAATAGAAAGTTCAATAGGACAGCATTTATTTCAAGTAGAAATCTTACTTCTGATTAATTTATAATGCATCCTTGTTGAATAAAAGTATTATTTTTTTTCAACAAACAAACAAATAAATAAATTAATTAAAAAAGCCATCTGACCCCAAATTTTTGAATGGTGGTATATACACAACCTTAAATACTTCAAGTTAAGGATTTAAATGATCTCATAACCCTAAATATAACCAATAATAGTAAAGGTTTCTTGCTTGCAAGGTTTGGAGAAATCTAACAAGAAATCTAATCTACCTCGTCTCCTACAAATACAAATTGTAGTTTGAAATCATACAAGCTCTTCCTCCACCTCTGTGAAAAACGGAAAGTGTGAGAGAAAGTGAGTGCATGTGTACGCCCTGATGAATGCCGCCCCCTTACATCACTCTACTCAGCGCTGTATGAGAACTCACAGCCCTCAAATATTCAACACTTTCGCAATCTCAAGGGGGGGGGGGTGTGGAGACAAGGCGGCATCAACAAACAAACAAGTGCAAAGACCCCCCTCCTTCTCTCATTCACACACACACACATTCACTCACCCATCCATCCAAACTGCTGAGTACGGTTAAATATTAACCAGCGCTAAAGGAAACACCATACACCCACGTGAGCACACACATGCCAGCGGGGAAGGGATACAGGGCGTGGGGGGAATGCGGCGCCCCCTGGAGGGCTCAATCAGAACCGGCAGTGTGTAAAAATGAGGCGCGCTGTCAGAGAGTGACAGCAGTGCCTATGGAAGGGCCGAAGGGTGGGCGGTTGGGAGTTCACCTGGGGAAACAAAATAACAACTGAAAGAAAATCTACACACACACTCACTCACAAAAAGACTCTGAAGTTTCTAACAAAGGAGTGAGTTGGTAACAGTTAGAGGAAGGGAGGGAGTTGGTGGGAGTGTGAACGAAAGAAAGAATTAGAGACAAGATAAAGGATGGAAGCAAAGTTTGCCATAAGGGAGAGGGGGATGATACAGTAACGTGTCTTGTGAAGGCTCATGGGAAGATGAGGATTAACACAGAGTGGGGCCGCACTAGGAGGGCATGCTGGGTAGGGCACGTAGGCCATGCCAGTCCATCCATTCAGTCTTGTTAACAGCATACACACACGTTCAAGTCTCATTTTACCTAGGCAGGAGTGGGGTAAAACCCGGCACGGAGCTGTCTGTGCGGCTGACTGCTCTATTCCTCACCTCCGTCACCACTCAGGTGGGCCCGGAGTGGATGCGGGGGATGGAGTGGGTGGAAGTGATGCGGTGGGCCCGCTGAGCCATGGGCTGGTACGAGTATCTCGGTTGGCCGGCCTCAGGGTGAGGCAGACCGTGACCGACAGGGTCCAGCACTCCCCCTGCTGCTAAATGGACTGACCGGCCATATGCCCAGCGCCGCCGGCCTTATATCACTGTCACGCCGTGGCCGGGGGCTCACGTGGAGGGGTGGGGTGTTTGAACCATGCAGGAGATTTAGGTCACACCCCCCAAGCCCCTAAAATATTAAGTCATGGACCTGAGTAAGCTATTAACCTCACACCCTGCTACTTATAAAGACCCACCTACCAACACACACAGGCGGGCGCTGGAGGGGGCTGCAGGGATGGTGGCCCATAGCTCACAAAGATGAATGTAACTTGGGCTAGGGCAGGATGCAGCTGACCCCAGCGGCCCGTGGCAGCCACTGTGGGCTGAGTTATTCACAGTCCTGCCCCTACTCAATCTGTCTGCTCCATAATCAGCACAGAGAGAGAGAGAAACCGAGAGAGAAACAATCGCCTTCATATACTGGCACTGACCTAGCAACAGTACATTAAGATTATTGTTAAATTCTTAGTGGACACATTTTGCATTTTATATCTGGACTATTTGTCACTTAAGGGGAGAAATGGGATTAGGAAATGTTGAATGCGAGTCAGATTCAAACACACATCTAGAGGTCTGCTACTCTGATGGGACATGGAAAACTGTCAAGCTTTGGGTTAGGTTTGGGTCAGATTTCATGAAACATGCACAAACTGCTAGATTCCTACAACAATCTCCATCCACAGATTCCAACAGAAGTGACAGGATTTTGGCCAAGAAATATCTCACAGCAACTGTAAATATGACTGCACCTTATTGCAATCTAAAGAGAGTGCTCATAAGGGTCACAATTTTGTTGATTGAGCATATCAAAATTACGATTCTTAAACCATTATATTTGGTCCACTCCAATACTCAATACTCCAATCCAAGAACAATCAAGAAAAACTCAAAAAATGGCCATAAAATCCTTTGACAATCCTGAATCCAGTGCTGATACTATTGGAGTGTAAGGTCCCACCACTACAGACAAGTCCCTAAAGGAGAATCAACCAGTTAGCAGTAACTTTTTTAACCAGTACATTTAGTTCTAGTCCTTTAGAAGGGATTGCGTGGGAAGAATGTGTGTGTGTGAGAGAGATTTAAATTCTGCCTGGCCCTTAGGCTTGGCTGACATGTCTGCATTTGAGTTGGTGCTTAAATTGATAATATTTTTCACCTCACAGCTCTGTGATATCTCCAGCTAAACTTGAGTCAGCAGTTGTGTCTCACTGCTCTGCCATGTCTGCATCCGCTGGGAATCATTACCACGGGTCAGGAACATCCAGAGGTGCTTAAAACCAAACCACAGCCACTAGAATGTCTGTATTTCTATACAAAAACATCTTTTGGTTGGGCAATGAAGACACAAAACTCCTGCCCAACAAAGAACAAAACTACACTGTGGTTCAAATGCATCAAAAAATTACAGATTTCTTAAAGTGTGTTTACACTGACAGTGATTAGCATTGACAAACTGACCAGAAGTAAATTCTTTTTAAAAAGAGGTGATTTGAGGCTACGTAATAGCAATAGCTAACATCGCCAGTGTGACAAAGTTGAACAGGAATAAATCGCTGTCAGTGAAAATGCACATCAAGGTATACAGTCATGTCAAAAGGAAAGGGACTTTGGGTGCCACAGCGTCATAAAGGAAAGTTATAGCAAAAAGTGCACAGAGTGTGGCAGCGCTTACTCGCTAAAGTCTATATGTGTGTGAGTGTGTCAGTCTCTGAGTGGAGGGGTTCAGGGCCTCCCTCAGGGAACTAAGATAAAGGCTTCAGTAAAAGAGAGAGCGAGACTATATCTATCACAGTAGAACAGACAGAAAGAGAAACAGATACAAAGACAAAAAGAAAGAGAACGGAAGAGGGAAAGAGAGAAAGAAAGAAACAGAGACTCATCCGGAAAGAAATAATGTCAAGTGGACAAAGTGTGTTATTGTTACAGTAGGCAAACGGCTTTTGATGAGCTGTCAGACATCAGATTGTGCTGTGAACTTGAGCGTGAACCTGTAGGGCATACAGTTGTCTGTACGGTATCTCTAACTGCTCAAGGCCATCTGAACTGTGATTAGTGTACATTCCTTCATACAGTATATATACAGAATATATAACGTTTAGGTGCAGTGGTTC
The DNA here is from genome assembly GCF_001515625.1 of Sinocyclocheilus rhinocerous. NCBI lineage: Eukaryota > Metazoa > Chordata > Actinopteri > Cypriniformes > Cyprinidae > Sinocyclocheilus > Sinocyclocheilus rhinocerous. The sequence goes on from NW_015629065.1 coordinate 1,885,461, forward strand.
TCAACTGGTTTCGTTTGATTTTACACTGGATGTGACAGACACAGTACCAAAAGAGTTCATTTAAATTAAGAAAATGTAGTAAAAGTAAACAAAATGCCTTTAAAATAAAAATAATAAATGTGTTAATATTTCATATTATGTAGGGTATTAGCCCAAAAATATGCAAAATTATTTATTATATTAATAAATATATTAATTATTCATAATTAAACTTATACAGGGTAGAAAATACTTGAAAAAAAGTTTAAATTAATTATTTTTCTCCCCAAACCCAGAGTTTCGAGCTGAGAAGCACTGTACTAGTGTGTGTGTGTGTGTGTGTGTGTGTGTGTGTGGGTACACAATGTCTATGAATGGCAATCTGCTTTTGTATATGCATTGCAAATGTGAGTGAGAGTGGGCCCGGGACAGCATTCCCAGTTGTCTGCCCTGACGATGCACGCGCATGTGTGTATGTGTGTGTGTGTGTGTGTGTGTGTGTGTGTGTGTGTGTGGATGAATGTGAGTTCCAGCAGTCACAGCAGGTGGTGTGATTGATTTGCAGAGTAATGGGTCTAATCGTTACTGGCTTGAGGATGCACCTTGTTTTCTCCTTTAATTCCCTTATTTGCTGTGATCTGTGTCACTTCTGTGTCTATCAGGGCTAACTGAGATCGACTACAGAATCCTTCTATATTCCAAACATCACAAAGCAGACATACTTTTGCTACTACAAGGAGATTCATTGCACATATGACACATAAAATATGATCAGGAAACATTAAAATATGAACATCGGAAGTTCTTACATGGCTTTCTGGAATACTTAATTCTGATCATTCTGGTCCAACAGATTTCCTACATACAGTGGTTGTTCTAGATTCATGCTTTTCTTATCACTTCTTGTGCCAAATGCGAGTACAAATTGCCTTTGTAAAGCAAAGAGTAACTCCTGTGTAAATGTATTAGGAACTGTGTTTACACTGAATTGTAAGAGCAATATTTTGGAAAAAAATAAAAATTAATTTCACCGCCATTAACACATATTAAATATCCTCAACCACCATTGGCAGGTCTTGTAAAAGTGAATTTTGGACTTATTCCAGAAAGTCATGAATGTTCACCTGCTTTTGTTGCACTGCCATGTGCTTCTGCATTACTCACCTGGAGCTCAGTTTGGAAGAAGAACTTCTGCGGACACTGGGAGCAGTCGTATATCTTGTCCTCCTGTCCGTGGACGGCAAAGATGTGCTGCTGCAGCTTATTGGCCTGAACAAACACTGGGGGGAAAAGGACAGAAGGGAAACAGCAGTCAAACGATTGGCCGAAACGCTTTACCCAAGAGTGTACAGTGAATTGGCTGTGAAAATAGCTGATTCGATTTAAGAACTAATCCTGAGTGAGGAATTAAAAATAAAAAAAAGGAAGAATCCATGACTACCAACTTTCACGCTTTGGGTAGGAGAGGGAGAATAAAAATAATGAATTTTTGGATTTGAGACCATGTGTCGGCACTGAGGAAAGAGGAAGGGGGAGGGGGTGTTCTCAAATGAAAAGCTCTCAAACTCTCTTTATCGGAGAGCAGGGGATGACAGCCGGAGATGGTGGGAGAGACAGAAACAGACTAAAGTATCCCCACCAGACCTTGTGATATTTATCAATAAATCATTCCTCTTTCCTCGGGTTTTTAAATTCCGTTCGTGTATATATATTTTTTTTGTTTCAGTAAACTTAAGTTTGCTGTGTGTGGAGACTATGAATTATTGAGCGTCCCTGGAGGAGAAGGCATCCGCTTACTTATTCATGAGCCACACAGGAATAGTGTTAAAGTTTAAAAGAGGACTGCGTACCTGTAAGGGAGGAAAGGGGGAAGAGAACGTGGTGTATCCAAACAACTCGGTAAAGGTGAAAGAAAGACGGAGAACTAATCCGCAAGGAGGAAGAGAGAGAGGGAGACAAAGGGACGGACAAGGCAAAAGAACAAATGATTTGATCAGAGGGATGGAGGGAAGGACGAATAGAGAAGCAAAAGGGAGTGTACAGTGAATATGGAAGGAGCTGGAACTGGGAGAGGAGTAATAAAGAATGGGTGAGGGAAGAAAAAGTTGAATCGAATTAAAAACCAGTGCGAAATTATCTGGAGAATGGCGTGTTGCAGTTCTGGGGACAATATGGCCTCCAACACCAGTCTTTAATGTTGAGAAGCTCAAGTAATGATTTCTGATTCCCAAAGGTTAGCTGCCAAACAGTCCAAAGTGACTTTCAAACTTAGTGTGAGGAGACACACACACATTGGGCCTGTTTAACTAAATGCACACGTACACGGAGGGTCCTACCCTGGAGAGCGAGAGCAGATTACACTGCCTTTCTATAAACCTGCCCTTTATTCTCTGCCCTCTCCTCTCCTGAACACACACGCACACACACAGATCTTCTCACCTCAAAGACATTCAGCATGACAACTGGCCTACAGAAAAAGCTAGTATAGTTTGTATGCAATACTTTACAGCGTACAAAATGGCCATTATGATTTGATTTGGGCTCTTGTTTGTCTATTCTACTGAGGTGCCTTCTGGTCCACTGAAAGTGGAACATCTGACAGGGGCTCGATCTGCCCAGGGGTCATGAGTCCCACCAGGCATTGCAGCGGGGAGATCAGCTCTCATTAGCTTTAGCATCAGCTCAGCAGGTCGTCTGCACGAACCGCAGCCGCCTGTCTTGGCGACGTGGAACTTAATTAACCATTGTGTGCTTTTGCATTAAGAGTGTGTCATAATATCTCTCTTCTATCTCAGGTCTAGTGAAACTGATCTTGATTTACATAATGTAATGTAGTTACATATATGTACAGTATGTGTGTATATTTTGATCTTATATGCATTTCAAAAGCCATAAGTTGATCCGTGTTCTCAAAGTGAGTCCATGCCTGGTCTTTCTTCTCTCTCACCAGGATGAACAATGAATTTAATAGTTAATTCAGTTCAATTAGCAGGACAAGGAGGAGAAATGGAGCAGAGGAATGGAGGGGAGAGAGAGGGGTGAGTGGTGGCGATGAGGATGAGATTGACAGAAGGGGAGAAAAAGAGAGAGAAGAGATGAGAAAACTAACAAATAAGAGAAACGAGACAGAATGAAACAGAACATGAAAACAATAATGTAATAGATGAGACAAAATGAGATGAGAAAACCAAAAGAAGGGAACTGAAAAGACTAAAAATAAAGAAATGAGGCCGAAAGAAAAGAAGAGAAATGAGATGAGGAAAAACGGATGAGAAAACGTGATCACAAAGGAAGATAAGACAGAAAACTAAAAAAAAGAGAACAAGAGAAAAAAGAGGTGAGAAAACAAGTGCAAAGAAGAGAATGGAAGACTAAAAGTAAAGAAGAGAAGAGAGGAGAAGAGAAGAGAAGAAACAAGATAAAATTAAACTAAAAGAAAGGAAATAAGACACAGAGACAAGACGACATGAAAACAGGTTAGATCAGATCAAAATACATAAAAACAAAAGTATAAAACTGGAAAAAATTAAATGAGATGAAAAAGAGAAGAAAAAAACTAAAATAAAAACAAAAAAATGAAATGAGACAAGAAGAGAAGACAACAGTTACTATGAGATGAAAAACTAGTTGACATGGGGACTGAGACAAGACGTGGTGTGAAAAGAGAAGCAGAATGAGGGAATGTGCTAAATGGTGCTTAATTGACTGCAGTTGGCCACATGCATGACCATGTGACTGAACACTGTGTGCAGTTACCCTCTCATTACTTGCAGTTTGTATCCCCCACCTCCCCCACACTCTTTGACTGCCCCTGACCCTTCGACCTCAACCCCACCAACCCCCTGGGCCGGACCCCTCACCTGTAAAGCAGACGGGACACTTGAAGGTGCCTCCCATGCCCTCGAAGCTGTGCTCGATCAGGTGACACAGGAGCTTGGCCGGAGAGTCAAACATCTGGTTACACAGCTTGCACTCATGATTGATGCCTTCCTCTGCAACACAAGAGCACGATACAACAGGTTACACACACCAGCAGGGTCAGACAGAGAGAATGAGAGACAGAGAGACACAGACACACACTGCCAAAAGACAAGGCACGACATTTTTACACATTAACCATCTGCGAGGGCATCTCGTAAGCAAGCGGTCGAAGTCTTTTCGAGATCTTTCGAGCAAACGGGGTCATTTTTCTGTTTCTTGCCGTCCTTGCACATCATTTGTGGTCCCAGGCTTATAATCTTCAGCTCTGGACAGTATGACCACCCGTCCCATCCCTCCTCCCCCTCCTCTGCCCAGTGCCGTCTCTTTCCCAGCCGGTAATTGCCTGCTGCCCCCCCAGTGCTGCAGGCTCTGTGCCCTCCCTCTGCCCGCTGCTCTATTTTAAGTCTGCCTGAGTGACATCAGTGCCGCCCCCTGCTGGTGTGGGACAGATGAAAGGTGGGCGTTGTGTCCTGGCTGGACGCCTCTGCTCTCGTCTGAGGATTCCTTTCTGGGAGAATGACAGCAGCGGCGGACAGAGGTTACAACTGAGTTTAATATGTCAAATGCCTTTTTGGAGGAAAATCTGCTCTAGTTCGGGTGCCAGAGGTTTGAACGAGACCAGAGCGTCTCGAGATACAAGACAGGATCCGTTTTGCGGATGCAGACTGAACGAACGCTACGCACAAGTATAGGGATGAGAGGGATGCAATACCAAGTGAAAAATTGATTCTTTTCTGGGAGAATGAAAGCGGCAGCGGACAGAGGTTATGACTAGGTTTAGTGTGTCAAATGCTTTTGGAGGAAAATCTGAACAACAGTAGTTAAGGGAATGTTTTGTATGAGAGGAGATCTAGTGCACGGCTATGAATGAGCCAAATACTATGCACACAGATAGAGAAAAGAGGGAAGCAAGACCAAAGTGAATGCACTGCAAAAACTTCTATTCTTTATAAGCATTTTTGACATGTTTTTCAGTTAAAATATCTAAAAACATTTTAGATAAGATTTACTTGGATCTCAAAACTAGTGGAGATTTTTCTGCAAAAGACATTTGACATACTAAAGCTAGTCACACTGCAAAAAACTCACTGCTTAATGAGTTTTTAATGAGTGGTTTTTGACTTGTTTTCCACTTAAAATATGTAAAAACTCTTGAAACAAGACACTTACATTTACAAGAGCACCACTGTGTAAGATAAAGAGAGAATATATCTTGAATATAAGTGTATTTTGTTTATCCACATTTTAAGTATTAAAACAAGTGATTTCTTTTTTTACCAGTGTACAAAATACAGTTATCTTCAAAGTACTGAAGTAAATGCATCTTTGTGGATGCAGATGAACAGAATGAACCGCACACAGAAAAAAGCAAGTCCAAAACCAATAATTGTGAAGAATGACACAAGGACAGGTAAAGTAAGAGGATTCCTTTCTGGGAGAGAGGAAGCGGCGACAGACAGAGGTTATAACTGGTTTTAGTATATCAAATGCCCTTCTGAGGGAGGATCTACACTGTGGGAGACCACATCCATTCCGTGGATACGGATGGATCAAAGTATATGCACACGGACAGAAACAAGAGGAAAGCGAGACCAAAGTGAAAAATTGGGGAAAATGAGAGAAAGAGAGTTAGAGGAAGAGAATTCTGCTAAAGAAAGCAGAAAGCAAAGGGATAATTGGGCTGTCCAACACAAAGTAATGGTAGCCAAGGGGCCTGTGAGCATGTGTGTTTCCGCATGTGTGTGTGTGTGTGTGTGCACTAAAAGTAAGCATCTCTCTGAGAGAACTGCAGTTGATCAGTAAGTACGGAACATGCCCCATCATCTATTTTCCAGTCTGCGCAGAAACACTAAGCTCTCCACTTCATTGTGTGTGTGTGTGTGTGTGTGTGTGTTTCTATATGAGAGAGTGATGGGGCTACGTTGGGATTACAGTTGCTTGTTACTGCAAACCAGACTAGTGCTGTCAGGGAGAGCATTTGATCAGTGAGGCTGACACAAAGGTCTCAGAGAGGGGGACTGCAGGCAGCTAGGGGAGCCATCACACCACTAAAGAGGAGAAGACAGACGTGTAGAGTGCAGCAGAGGGCCCAGGAAGTGCATGACAACAACACGCTCTTTCATAACTGAAACTAACTGGGGGTTAAAAAAAGAACAAAAGGACTTTACAAGCACTGCGACACATCGTGAAAGGCAAACCGAAGAGATTTCAGAATTCCTTCCCTTCATCTCAGAAAGCATTGATGCTTGGCATGTTGTGTGTATATGTACACAGTGCCGTTTGCATGTTGCCACGTAAAAAGCTTGATTGAAAGCAACCGATTTCTTCCCTTTATCTGAAATCTGATTATGAGAGGGGTTAAACGATTTAACTGCCGTCCACCCTTTCTCCTAAAAGATTTTCACCCTATATACATTGCTTATTAGAGCCTGTGCTAAGTAAAGCAGGAAGGGAGGGAGGAACAGGAGGGAAAATAGAGATATAAGAGCAGCTAGAGGCATGGATGTGTGTCTGAGAGAATATTTAACAGGAATTGAGAGGGAAAGAACAAGAAGAAAAAAAGAAAACTGGCCGCCTCTAAAGGAATGCAGCATCTTAATTGAGAAACGGCATGAAGCCGCCACACATTCGCAGAATCACTGATGAGAGCTTTCCAGGACATCGATAGAGGGAGGGAGGCGGAGAGGGAGCGCGAGAGAGAAACGGCAAGAGGATCGAATCAAGAAAACAGCGATCCCGCAAACAGATAGGTGGAGAGCAAATGAGTAAAGGACGTATTCATGTGGTATTCCAGGTTGTTATTCCACCGACTGAACAGGCCGACTCTCCTTGCCGCTGCGCCTCTGCAGTGGCTGCTGCTGCAAAGCTTGGCCAATGTGCTTCCAGCTAATTGACCAGGGGGAGCCAGGTGGCGCCCTGGCCTGTGCCGCTCCTCTGGGACGGGCCCATCTATATGAGAGTGCCTCTCTCCTTCCATCTTGCTCTCTCTCTCTCTCTCTCTCTCTCTCCACCCATCACCCCCTGTAGCGTGCACTGGCACACAAATGAGCTGTGTAGATGGGAGCTGCACATCCCATGTGGCTCTGCATCTCTCGCCTGGCCCTGAGGCCCGCGGCCCCGGCCCCCGGATTGATGGCCCGAGCGGTAGAGAGGCAGAGCGGGAGAGCTGTGGGAGAGGAGGGGAAGGAGGGGAGCGAGCTGGGGCGAAAGGGGGTGGAGGTAGCGGGCTTCTCTAGGGGGTGAGCTCAAGGTGTGTTGCCATGGCAACTCAGAGAGGGAGAGCAGGGAGTAGCGGCAGCGTGCTGAGCTTGACCCGTGATGGTGGGGGTGGCAATGTGGGCCAAAACCGAGTGCACACACACGCATGCACATACACACACACACACACACACACACACACACACACTCCTACTGCAGGGCTAAGGGGGTCTCGAGAGCTCTTGCTTCCTACTCTTTCTTTTCTTTCTTATACACAAACAGCGAGTGCTGCATTGCTGAAACAATCCCAGGAGCCATCTCTCTACTTTCACACCATACATACATACAGTGACTCACTCCGCAACGTCTCCTTTATACAACTTTCATTCATGCCCGAAAAGTTCAACCCAGCCCTCGTTGACTCGACCAAACATACACACGGCCCGACGGCGATGCTGAGAGCAAAGTGGGGGACATGACTAACTCATCCCTGTTCTTTCCTGGCTGTCGGTCTGATTCACACGTTTCCTATTATCTGCAGCAAATATTTCCGGAACGCTCTCTCTCCCGCTCTCTCTTTATCTGGCTGCCAAACGGGATGGAGTCTCCGGCTCCAGATATTTTTGGCAAACGTGGACGGCATATGGAGTTGACCAGCTTGGAATCTCCTATCAGATTACATAACAGTAGGACGCTGGATCCCTCTACCCTGCAGAAACCGACCTTCATACAAACAAGCAAACAAACAAACTCTCCATCCAAAGCACACGCCACCTCTTCGCTCGTCTACTTCCTCCATTGCCATTGTGCGCGTCTTAACTCATGGTGCGTCCTCGCTTATTCGCTGCCGTCTGCCCTGCTGCTGTGGTTGTCTTGTTGACTCAGGCTGGTGCACGGATGAGTGTGGTAAATTTCTACCAACTGTGGCTATTGACTCAAAGCTTAAGCAAGCCATTGAGACCTATATTCCTCTATGAAGTGGCGAACCTGAACTTCACATTAAACCTGGTGCCATGTATATGATTATAAAAAAATAAATTGACATACAAGTATACAAATGTGTAGGTGAATGTTTGGCAAACACATCCCAAGTTGTATCAACTTAACATGCATTCTTGCGTTTCTATAGCAGTAACAAACTTCAGTACTCAAGGAGGAGACAAAGTTACTATAAAATATCTGTCTTTAAAGCATATGTCTTTATTTAGGTAAATATATATAAATGTGTCAATATTTTAATTAACTTAAACTTGCTAATCAAGACTCTCTTTAAATTGTTGCATTGTCTAGGGTTGTGTGCCATTCAGAACTGAATTGGAAATGCCTTTTAAATTCAAAATAAATACCTGATTTTGAAATAAGGTAGCCAACAGAATGTAGAACTACAATTTAAATGTCAATGTAAGGAAGTATAAATCCAATTAATTTGAATTAAAGAACTGTCATTTTTAACTAGAAAAGCAAATGTATTAAAAGAAATGTTGAATGATTGTTTTTATTTTTTTAGATAGACTGATACACTAAAAAAAATGCTGAGTTAAATACAACCTAGTGCTGGGTGAAATATGGACAAACCCAGTAATTGGGTTTTTTGACCCAGCGTATTTAGATAGATAGATAGATAGATAGATAGATAGATAGATAGATGTGACTTGTGTCTGCATTCATGTAAAAATGTGTTTCAGGTTTAATGGTTAATCTTACTGGGAGGTCTTGTCAATATCACACTCTTCATTATGACTGCTGCTTCAGGTCTCTGAGCGGCACAGAATCAAATTAGCTTTCCAAAGACTGATTATGCCTTGTTACTACCAGGGTGCTCTCATCCAGAGAACTTCATTACCCATAATGCACTACAGGAGCAGCTGCACAAATCTCACACTGTGTTTAGTTTATCAACCAATGAATTGCCCCCTATAATAAACCAACCACATGCTCTTCCAATCAAAGCGCTCTGTTCTTAACAAGAGCCACCCTCCTAATTTCTTCTCCACCAATCAGTACATATCAGCAGGTCTAACCCCCTATGAGGCAGGCCGGTCTGGCTGCAGTGTTGATGGCCACCCAGTGCTCCCACTGAGGCAGCGCTCTCTCATTTCCAGCACACACAGACAAAAAGACTGCACACTGTGCTGCAGATAGAGTCTGCAATCAAAACAGAGCTCAAATCATGGATAAAACATGCATGTTTACCGCATACAGACCTTGCAATGCCTGAAAAATGGAACAAGACGGTTTTGACCGAGGCTTTTTCATGGCTTAAACACTGAAAGTGAATTAACCGAATTACAAAAATGTAATATGTGTGCCTCTGTTGCCAGGGCAAATGATATGCGTGCCCATGCATACATACACACGCAAACAGTAACCCACCCACATCCTCTTGTACATACAAACCACCCTCGACCTCACAGTCACACACACTTGAGGACCTGATTGTTAGCGTGTAATATATGCACAGCTATTTGTGTTTTGAATGTTAATTGAATGCTGGAAAGTGCCGGTGGGGGAATAGTTCTAATCAGCATACCAATAAACCCTTCACATGATAAAGTCTTTATAAGAAGCACTTACTCCCATGGCCTCCATATACCTCAACAGTCACTGTACTCCTCCTCTCTCTCTCACCTTTCATCTCTTTCCTATCATCCGCGTGTCCTCGAAACTTCCTAGATGGCGCGAATGCAAAACAGCCGCATTACAACTGAATCCAACACATGTGACCATATGCTTCAGTGATTAAATAATAGTAAATCTAGACTATAAAAACAAGAAAAGAGAGGCATGTGATGCAAATGCATTAGTCGCCATGGCAACGCAAAGGCATAAATAATACGCTCAATGAAGAATTATTACCCATATAATAAACTCCTCAGAACAGCCAGGTGACTTGGCCGGGGCCTTGTTAAAAGCAAGAGAGACGAAGCAACATGCAGAAGACACAAATCTAACATTCAAGGTCAAAGTGAGCCGTAACTCCTTTGCCAACTGCAAACTTTTATTGCAAGTGGACACACGTGTGAGCGTGCCCGCGCTCGCACAGCCCCAGATTGCTAATTGCAGTATAGAGGGTAATTATGGCTCTGGTGAGTGGTCAGCGGAGTATGTGCTGGCCAGTGCTGTTGGCCGGACCTGGTCTTTGTGGGGTCTTATTGAATTTGAGGCCTGGTGCAGTGAATTTGGAGTTGGCTGAGCTGTTAGTCGGCTGCACACACACTGTCTGTCTCTCTCTAATGCTGCAATCTGCCACACGACTTTCCGAAGACATGACGGGTTGCTTTCGAACACAATAGCTGCCAGAGGACGCAGCTGCCTTAACTATTACAAACACACAATGGTCACATTCAGCAAAATATACACAACAGACCTCTAAAAGGGACAATATGGCTCTGTAAACAGTAAACGTTTATGCTCTTTGTGTGCATATGCATGTGTTCATCTGTGTATGTGTATATTTATATAATATATGTATGCACATGTGCATTTAATCCACGCCCCTGGGTGCGCCGGGGGCTTTTTATCCACGCAAGATCTCCCAAATGCAGCTCAAAAGCAATATCAATGAACCATTCCACCACAATTGCTCATTGTCGGTTTGGCCCTTTGGGACACGGCGGATTCCTGGGACTTCATTTCTGTCCTCCCCCCCTCTCGTTCAACCCAATGAACCCAAAACCATATCAGCTGTATAGAAAAACAATCGGCAAAGAATACCTCTATCACACGGACATTCAAACTACATCCTATACTTCCGAAACAGGTCGCCTAAGCCTACCTTCCACTTCCACTTCCACGTCCCCTTAGCTTGCATCTGTCTCCTGTTTCTTTTTTCTGTATTAGGACACATCTACATCTTTGGTCGGCTGGTTGTGAATTATCTGCTCACTAAGGAAGGGGGAAAAATTCTGAGCAAATATGAGGAAGCAGCAGGATGCTAATAATGCACCTCCAGCTGTTCAAGTTAACCTGCAAATGTGTCCATCTGTACCTCCAGAGAAAGAGGGAGAGAAACATGAAATGCAAGAGAGGATAGAGAGAGAGGGAGTTATACGAATGAAAAGAGACTGAAAGGATAAATGCGCTCACATGAAAAAAACAATGATGGAGATGGAAATAAAATGGTGGATATTTTGAAAGAACTAAGAAAAGGGGGACAGTTAGATTGAAGGGAAGAGAGAGAGAGAGAGAGAGAGAGAAAGAGAAAGAGAAAGAGAGGGGTCCTGGCAGTAAGCCGGCTCTATGTGGATGATTGTGAGCAGTCGGAGTGACCTTGCTGCGTCTGGACCGTCCCCACCCCCTGCCCTGCGTCCGACTGTGCCCTGCCTTTGGACCCTCACCCAGGGCCAAAACACACACACTGCCATCCTGCTGGGGCCTCTAGGGAACACAGGCACCGTGAACATATCATATTAAACACACACACTTAATATCTCACTAAATAATGCTTGCACATATGCACAAATCACACATTTAATAAAGACACTACATCATTTGTAGGTCATGTGTATGAACCTCTGCCAAAAACTCCCATGGACGCCCCCTCCTCTCCCTTCCATCACAATCTTTCCTCTCACTGTTCTCAGTTGGTGCGTCTATAGACTCTTCCTCTGTAAATACTGTCATATCAAAGATCTTCAGTGGCTGTTTTATGTGGATGTTTACAAACCGATCTGAGACACATCATCAGCACCGATGATCAGAGAGCCGAGACTGTTAGGGGTATTCATTGAAAAGAGAAGAGCTGCGGTTCCCTACATATCTGCACGTATCTGTGGGGGAGAGAGGGGAACGCTCGAGCGCAGTGACAAAGGGGAAGAATGGAGGAATTGATGGAGAAGTGCAGAAATACAGGTTATCAGAGCTGGTAAGAGTGTGATAAATGTAATTAAGGGATTAGATTAGTCACATCCACTCACCTACAAGGGTGCAAAAACAAGTCTTTTTTGCAAGACTTTTTAATTAAAAGTGAACGCCGTTGTTTCTATTCCACTAGCGGCACCAGTGGAATTGCCAAAACAAGAGTTTCTAAACAGGTTTTGCAAAACACCCCTGCCGTCCCCTCTCCGCTACCTGACACTAGTGAACTCATAAAATGCATGGAATGTAATTTATAATTAAAGAATTGTCTGTGAATTTGACCAGAATTTGCCTCACATCACATGAAATTGAACTGGAAAATTGAAGTGTAATGGCCGGAAGAGGAATTTACTGAATTGTAGGTAATCAATCAATCATTCTACCTGCCCGTCTATCCATTAATCTGACATTTAAATGTTTCAACATAATTTTTAAGCTTTTAAAATATTCTTTTATGTTTTCAAGTGAAAACGATATATATGTATAACTATACATGCGTATATACACTGAACAAAATTATAAACGCAACACTTTTGTTTTTGCCCTATACATGCTGTTAAATATTTATATTTCATTTTTCATTTTTAGTTCTAGTTCCTTATATTCTATTTTCAATAGCAATTTTCTTAACTTTTGGTCACATGATGCAGCTTTCCTGTCACAAACCTTCCTCTCTGACACAATTACTTTTAAAATCAATGGAGTCGCAGCATTCTCTGACGTAGCGTAAACTCTGGTCCTGCCCAAAACGCCACTTTTTGTTTAAACAGACATTGTTCTGAAAGCCTTTGTTTACACTCTCTGAAATGTCAGTCTACAAATGGTTTACTACATATCTCCACTTGTTTAGCTGGGATAGAAGAAAGTATTTTAACCCAGAAAAAATAATACATACGCAACCTTGTTCATTACTGCGCTTCCTCAAATCATGTGCAGGAGCCGTGTTTGCGTCTCAAATGACTGTTCTATCCCCTGTGCAGGGCGCTGCCTTTGATGTGACTTAATGGAAAGGTTTCTTTCTGCAGATTAGGGAATAGGGAACGATTGAGCAGTTTGAAAGAAGGCCCATCTTCCCTCAGGACTGCAACATGCTCTATGCCTGCATGATATCTTCTCTGCATGCCACTTCCTCTGAGCCTTCATCTCCCAGCATGCCTTGCCCAGCTCCTCTGAGTCTAAATCTCCCAGCATGCTTCTCCCCCCACCCCACCCACAGAGACTGGCCAGGCCATAGTGCACCTGTGAGTTACCATGGTTACCCAAACCCATGTCTTTTGTGATGCTTGTATCACATACTCAAATGAAAACAAATAAAAAAATAATGCTGTATTAATTATTCGAAGGCCAGGATTAAATATACATGTGTTTAGAGATTTGTTTGTACATTCAGACAGCAGCAGGGCTTTTAAAACCACCATCTTGGATATGGCATTCCCAATTCGGACAATGACTCCCAGATGACGCTGATGTACTTACAGACACAGAAAACAAAAGCCCTCATTTCCTGTTGCTGGAGAGAATCGTAGTCGCTCAGGCTTTAAAAAGTGTAAGAATGTGAGAGAATTGTTTGAAAAACAGCTAAGGATTCTCATACAGAATGTTTCCTCACAATCATTATCTAATTTGTTGTTCAAATGCAATTTGAATTACAATTATTTACAAAAAGGATATCTGTGATTTTTATGTACTGATTTAGATAGATCTAGTAGTTCTTACCAAGATGGCAGTGTGCATTTTCCGGCTATGGTGGTTATGGGAGGTCATATGCTCTGGGCGTGTGCATCAAAAAAATAGTAAGAAATGAATTAAGATGAGGATCATACCTGACGCTGCTAAAGTGGCCGTTCTGAACAGTCCAGACCCTCTGTATTGATTTAATTCTCTTTTTAAATCAGATGGGATGCCAGCAGTACTTGAACCACCAACTGTTCCCAGAAAAGGTTTTGGCAAAAAGATCTACATTCATAATGAAGGTGCACCGGGCAGAGCAAAGGTCAAAATAAACCAGGAGAAGTGTTATGAAAAATAATATACCCCACACATTTCTTTCCAAATGGGATTAGATATCAGTCCCCTGAGTTTGTCGAAAATAATTAATCAATTTGCTCTATAATTCTTACAGAGGTTGTCTAATTTTCCACAGACGTGTTCAAATCAGGATTAAAAATAAAACACAAATTTACCTGAACTCCTCAGGGAAAACTAGTCTCGTCCAAACAGTTATTTTGTCACTTTTACTTTAATTTTTTCTGACTCCTTATATCCCAGTCCATGCAACTCCCTCACGCTTTCTTTCTGTCCCAGACAGACTGTTTGAAGGTGAGCAGAAACAACCACAAAAAAACACAAGCAACCACAAAGAAACACCAAATACTAATATTAATATCAGGGTGTCAAAGATTTGAGTTATTACAGATGACAAAGCATTAATCGGGTGAGCATGGGGCGTGTTCCCTGAGGGGTGACACCAAACTGGATGTTCAAAGAGCCCAGTCGAATAAAAATCAATATTAATGCGCACACATCCAGAACAAAGGAAGTATGTCAGTGCTTCTGTTTAGAGGATGCTTTTTCATCCTAACTTTAATTTTTTTTTTCTTCTTAAACCATCGTTCATTCCCCCACTGAGTGGAGGGTGGGGGTGTTTGTCCCCCTGGGAGAACTCATCTGTCCCACCTAAAGAGTCCTCAGTCAAATCAAAGCTCCCAGCAGCCCAAGGGCCCTAATTCAACATGTCACATCCACACTCACGGGAGTGAAATGAGAAGGACAGCACAGGAGGGGGTGCATACTCCACTTTCCCCCCCATTTCTTTCACTTTTCCTTCCCAGCTTTCACACAATGTTTACCATCTTCATTCTTTTCTACTTTTTAAGGTCCTGGATCTTGGCAGACAGATCTGGATCAATCTTTGGTGCGAGTCTGAAAACATGTTTTAACTTATCTATGAATTTATCTTAACGAAAGAAAATCGGATCTACCTTTTATTTATTTTTTTATTTTTTACTTTTTTTGTTAAAATCTAGGTATCTTTGTACAGCGCTGGGTAGATTACTTACAAATTACAATCCGTTACTGATTCCAAATTACATGACAAAAATTGTAGTTAGTAATGTAATCCATTACATTACACATTTTAGGTAATATAATTATGACTACTTTTAGATTACTTTTGACCTATCTTGTTTATCACATTGATTTAAATAGGATAATCTTGTATCATATTGATATAAAAATACAACGAGTAAGAAAATGTATTCCATTTGTTGTTAACAACATGAAGTTCATTAAACATCATATTACATCAAGGTTTCCCCAAACTGTTTTTTTTGTTTGTTTGTTTACCTGCATGTCATGTGACCATAACCAACATCAGAGAACCATGAACATGCAAATGTGATACTTCATTATTAAAAAAAAATATTGTAAAATCTCAGGGGTACTTCAAATAAAAATATATTAGGCGAAAGAGGATTAGATGACAAAAAGTCAAACACCTTCCAAAGTAAATAACCGAGTGATAATTCAAATAAAATGTATGTGTTCATTAGTTGATGCAATATTGAAACACTTCTTAAACCTGAAATGATTTTTGTAAATCCAGTGATCAAATGCTGTGTAGCCATCAGACTAATGACTGATCTGTGTGAATGTCCACAAAACCGGAAGACTTTCTGAGTGTATATAGAGTATTTTTAACTTAAAAGATGAAAAAGAGGAATTAGGGAGAATCAATAAATTATGAATACATTTTTGCTATTGTGTAAATAATATTTAACCATGTAATCCATAAAAAAGTAACTGTAGTCTGATTACGAGTATTTTAAAAATGTAATTTAATCTAATAACAGATTAATAATCTGATCATCTAGATTACATGTAATCAGTTACTACCCAGCTCTGTCTTTGTAATATATTTTTATAATTACTTTAATTCATATTTGTTCATAATACATAAACTAATGTTAACAATATACATCTTGAAATGTAAAAAACGTAATGAACGTTAAATATTTTAAAAAATGAGGTTTAAAATAAAATCATATGGTCAAAAAGTGGCAACTTTGCCCTCCAGATACAATAACGAAACTCACAACCTCAGAATGACACCAAGAGTTAAGCTGAGGATCAGCGGTCGGTCTAATTTCATTGGAGGTGCGCGACAAATTTGTAGAACACATGCAAGATACACACACATGCAAACAGCGCACACACACATGCACAGATGCTCGCACACACACAGGCCAGATGGAGCAGGCGAGGCAGGGCAAGTGCGTGTGCACCTCATCCGTATGCCGCGTTTCCTCACTCCAGCGATGGCTCCTCAATCGTTACGTCTCGGGTTTGAACTCCTGATACGAGCGGTATTGTTGTTTTGCCGTCTGCCCTCCCTCTCTCTCTCACACTCATCAAAATAACATCTGTTTACATCTATGCAAACACCTGACAGGCAGCTGATGCCCCTTTCTCTACCCTCTGCTCTAACAAAAGCATAAAAAAACAAAGGCGAGGGAGGACGAGTCTAGAACGGGAGCACATCTGGGTGTACAGCCACTGGCCTGATCCAGATGTGGGCCGCCGAGCTCTGCAGGCGAAAACACACCTGGACACATACAGCAACAAAACAAAGGGAAAGGGGGAACACAGATTCAGACCCCCGATTCAGACTATCTATTCTCACTCTCTCTCCATCGAAATTCAAAAGGGAGCAGGGAATTGTCCTGTCCAAGTATGGTGGCCAGTTTCCCCTACAAATCGTATGCACAAAATAAGCTTATTCGTGGTCTAATTCTATAACTGAAGAGGGAAAAGGAGTGTGAAAGTCTCACAAATGGCTGTCTCCCTCAAACCCCCCACGGCTGCCCATGCTTAATCCCCCATGATGCACCGGGGCACTTTCAGAGCCACTGAGACCCACACTGGCGCCGAGGGCTCACACACATACGGCCATCCAGATGCTATGGGTAATTAACCTACCTCTGTGAGCGAGCGCGTGTGTAAAAGTATGAGAGACAGACTTTGTGCGTGCGATAGAATCGTTGCCATTATAAGACAAGAGAAAAAGGCACGACGGTCACGAATGTGCGCTAGCCTAAAGAAACACAATCAGTTGAGACAAAAACACGAGCGCACACACACCGCAGCAGTTGAAGAGTGAGATCAGGGATGAATGCATGCTGTGGCACAGGGGAGGCAGTTCTGGGCTTGGCTATGCCCAGGGTCTTAATGACTTAATTGAGGTAATTATTTGGATAAGAAGTCCAATCACCTGCCTCTTTTCCTCAAGGTCCTCATCAGAAGCTAATTAAAGAGCTGCTCCCAGCGCGAGTCCGACTGGTGCTACGTCAGAGGGCTAAGAACTCAGTAAAGAAAGAGTAAACTCTCCACTGCACCCACATCTCGCTCGTCTCGCCAATCTCCTGCTGACCTCTGCGCTGCTAATCGAATTTGTAGCTTTCCGGCTGTTTTCAAAATCTGAAAAAATGCTGTAGTATATGGAGATAGGGAGCCATCAAGGCATTTTATAATGCAGTGTTTGCATAACATTGATTCTACTCAGATACTTTCCATTTTTTTCTGTCTCCACTGAAAAATAAGTGTTGTAGTCGTTAAATATTTGTCTATGTATCTAAAGCAAAGGTCTTCAACGGCAGGTCTGCAGCCCCCTAGGTGGGCCATGGTGGTAATGCAGGAGGTCTGCAATTATTGTTTGATCTCCAGCTAATTTTTGTAGAAAAAAAAAACGAAAATATGCATGAAACATGCATATTATTTTAATGGCTTTGCATCATAGGAAATTATGTGAATATATTAATATGCTACTATTAAGGTGCACCAGGTTTTTAAAAAATGGTTTAAGGCCCCTGATCTAAAGTATCCTTGATTTTAAATCATTATTTGTGATGTTATGGTGCCTTTGAAGTTAGTCTGTTAAAAGAGTAGTTCACTCAATTTATCTCCCTTCATGTTGTTTCAGAAAAAAAGGAGGTAAAAACACCATAAGAGTATCTTAAGTAACTTTTAGCCAAGTTTTATGAAGCCATGTGATATTGAACTTGAAATTCAAATCAGTCGGTTTCATGAAAAAAATATTCAGAATGAATTTGACTCTAAAGAATGAACTGTTCATGAATCAGATATGACAGGCCTCTAGAGAATGTCAAAAATTATTTTAGAGCTATCATATGGCTAAAGAAGACAGTGTATGAGTCTTACAGACCATTTTATGATACTTTAAAGTTATTTTTCATCAAGTCTAACAGTCATTACATGAAACAGAATATTCTTCAAAAATGCACCTTTTGTTTTCAACACAAGTCAGTCAGTCATAAAGGGCTTGAAACAACATTTTTGGGTGAACTATCCCTTTAAGACCTTGCCAGCTGCCTTTGGTTTCTAGTCTATCATCCTCATCCACATCCACTCCTGTAAGCGGCCATCAGCGGATTCTCAAGTCACTTTTCCTGCTCATGTTTTCGATTTTTTTCCTTCCTTCATGGTTTCTTATCGTTTACCTCTCATGCCTCACGATTACCTGTCTCATCCTCGCCCGCTCCTCACCTCTCTCTCTCTGGCGAGGTGGCGTGTAGTGAAGAGAGGACTCTCTCTCCGACGGCAGCTCTGCTGTGCTGGTTTAATTGCGACAGCACCCTCATGAGTGGCTGGAGCTGGGGCCGCCTCGACACCTCCGCAGAGTGTTCAAGGGTAACCAGCAGGGGTCTACCACCCCCCTACTCTATCTCTCTCCCTCTCTTTCCTCTCTCTCACACACACGTATACACACACAGACACACACATGAACGCAGTGGGCCCCTCAAACAGGCGCCCAGAGAGTAGCCGTCAAACACTCACTCCTCACATCTCATTAATCAGCTCCCAACATCAAACAGCAACGCTGCTGCTTCCCGGGGGCCTGCCCGTCTGCCCGCCTCACACTGTTGTGTCTGTCGTGGCAAATGCATTTCTGTTTCTATTGTGTATGTTCATGCGTGGAGCATACTGAGTGCGCCAAGTCTGTTTTGGCCAGTTTGTGTTGGATAATGAGCTGAGTTGAGACTGTTGAGCTGAGTTTAGCAACTGTTGCCGGTGCCTGGGTCAGGTCGTTTTTTTACAATAGTCCGCTCGCCTGTTGCAGAGCGTTTTATAAGCATTTGGCGCATGTACTGCGTGCTCTTCCCTACGGCTCTGTGAATAAAATCCCACACTGTCTCTCCTCTGATTGGACAGGAGCAGATTCGCCTTCGCATTGGTGGTTATCGTGTGAACAGACACGTGGTCAGACCAACGTTTTGCCTTATAGGACAAACGCTCCACCGTCACAAGGTTGTTGTGAATTCTGACATATCTTTAAAGGGGTCATATGATGCGATTTCAAGTTTTCCTTTCTCTTTGGAGTGTTACAAGCTGATTGTGCATAGATAAGATCCCTGAAGTTGCAAAGACTAAAGTCTCAAAACCAAAGAGATATTCTTTATCAAAGTTAAGACTCTGCCACGCCCCCCTAAAACGGCTCATTCTAACACGCCCCCACATATCTACCCCACTATGTGGAAATATTTGCATAATCCCGCCGCAAATGTGCACGCAAAGAAAGAAGGCATGGTGTCAGTAACCGCAGTTAGTGTTGAAGCAGCATGTCAGGGAGACGCTGTGTGTTTCAGTGCGAAAGCAAAAGCACTTTATTTGGATCACTTACAACAGAACAGCAATGCATTTTATGGACGACCGTTTCGTGAACCTAGGAGAGGAGGTAATGCGGAATCAGCTACTGTTTTGTAATTAGTTTAAGTATTTGCTATTGACAGTTCAAATGCGGAGTTTTGCGCATCATGTGTGTGTGTGAGTGTGTGTGTGAGAGAGAGAGAGA